>NW_022196912.1:48488970-48516797 GCF_008632895.1 Mastomys coucha | reverse complement strand
TGCTGCAGAAGGAACCTAGTGTCCGCGTGTCTTCTTCCCGGCGAGAGGACCACGCGGGCTACAGTTGAGCACTAGGAGCCCTCAAAGCCTGCCTACACAGTGACACACAATGGGCTAACAAGGCCACATCTACTCCAATAAGGTCACACCTCCTAATAGTGCCACCTCTCATGAGCCAAGTATATTCAAGCCACTCCAGCCTCCATAGGCCCATAGTTCCCTAGTTGGTGGAACTGTTTGGGAAATTAGGTGGTATAATCTTGTTGGAGAAGGTGTGTCAATGGGGATGGGTTTTGAGGGTTCAAAAGACCATGTTATTTCCATGAGTTCTCTTTGATTTGTACTTGTTATAAGCTCTCAGCTATTGCTCCAATGCCATTCCTGCCTGCCTCTTATTCTAGCTTTCTGGAACTGTGATCCCTCAATTAAATGCTTTCTTCTATAAGTTTCCTTGGTTGTGGTGTTTTTCACTATAATAATGAAGTATCTAAGGCAACAGGAACACATGTAGCACAGCTAAAATGTTTAGGCTCATCTTTAAGGAAAGGTAAACATGCATACGTTGCAATGTTATATGTTGCATCATTACTTATAAATTTTGCTGATAGCTACTTGTCTAAGATTCTAAAGTCCAAGTCAATGGCTGAGAAAATAAACCTGTTAAGATGATTAGAGGATGCCAAGATCTTTTTAATTTAGTATTTTCCTAAGTGAGATATGTTCATCACTTATGCTATAGCAGATGCATATTAGTGGTATCTAGAGAGACATTCTTAATTTTAATAATCATTTTAAGGGATATTATAAAAAATATAGCTTGCACATAGACTCTGGTTTTCTTTAGGTGTTTTTACTTGAAATGAATCCAAATGAAGGACACTCAGGTGGTAAGACATATTTTCTTTGATGTTCCCTAGCTTATATTTGACATATGAAGGATATTCTTGAAGAAATTGAACATGACATGTTATATGAATACTATATGAGAGTCTAGAAAAGGTAAAACCTTGGTGAAAGAAAGCAGATTAATAGCTGCACAGGCTGAGGTTAAGGGAAGTAGATTCACTAGATTCTACATGAAAATTTGTGAATCATAAACAAATTCTATATCTAAAACTGAACTAAGAATGCCCTCTATTTTGAAATGATTCTGAATTCTGTCTCCTCGTCCTGGGATTGTATGTATTCATTTTCATGTCTCATTGTTTTCAGCTTAGTTTGCATGATTAGTCAATGAACACCATTTTGCCCTGAACCATATAAAAGATACTCTTGAATATTTATAATATCCCAATACCCAAAGAGTGAATATTCCTGCTATTAAATAGAGATTAGGATAACAAGAAACTAATCCTAATATGGTCAACCCAAAAGGACCATGTGAGCACCCCTTGCACAGACACCACACTATACGCTGAAGCACGAAGGGTTTCCAAAGCAGTCCTTCTGTTCACTTGAACTCTTTTACTTAGCAGCTATAAAGTAGTTGGGGGTCTTCAGTGGAGGGAGACAGAATCAGAGGGAGTTCATGATCCCTAGCAAACTCAGCATTTGATTGTAAGATCAACATAAAATTGCATGTGAATATAACCTTTCTCTGCAGGAACAACTTCTGAGGAATGACTAAGGCCCGGATAATGTTCATTTAATTAGTTTCTATGTTCTCTACTTTTCTAGATAAAAGATTTCCCACCAGTGAAACCATAAACTTCAGTAGTATGGTTTTTGATCACTAAATCCTTACTTTATGTCTCACTCATTCCCCTCTCTGATCACTGGCTCTGGTTCTCAAGGCCTTTGCCTCAGACCCAAAAGTGCCCCATCTGACTTGCTATTTATTCTTACCACATGTGTTAGATATTTGGCAATGTGGAAATACCTTAGAGAAACAGTTTTAAAAAAGGAAACATTTATTTGGCTCATAGTTTCAGCATTTGGTCTATATCACCTGGTGTTGTGTTTTTGGACTTAGAGTAGGGGAGTGAATCATGGCGGAATGAGTGATAGAGGAAAGGTCTGACTTCATGGAAGTCAGAAATAGGGGTGGCGAGGAGAGGGAGGGGATGGGGACAAGGTATAGTCCCACGGACACGCCCTGGTTACCTTCTCCTAGCAAGGTTCCAAATCATGACATTTCTAGTATCTTACAAAATATTACCATCAGCTGACAAACTATCAACACATGAGCCAGTAGAGGGCATTTCCTATTCAAATAAAAATGTTCTACTTCCGGTCTCTAAGATTCATCACCATCTGATGTATAAAATGGACTTAGTCCATCTTCAAGAATCCTTAATATCTCAAAACTTCAAGTTCAAGCTCTCCACAGAGCTCAAAACAAAATTTTAGCTTTCAAGATATGATGGCACAGAGTTAGCGTTCCCATTCGGCAAAGGAGAAATGGGAACACAGAGATGAGGGATCGGAAAGAAGCAAATCAGAAACACAGCGGGACATAAGTCAAATCTACAGCTGTAGAACTCCATGTCTGGCAATTGAGTTTACAGGATGTAAATTCTGAGGCTTGGACAGCCATTTTTTTCCTTTGGATATGAAAGATATTTTATTAAATAGTACAAGGTTAAAAACCTTAGCTTTCATCAGTCCATGTTTATAAAATACCTATTTATATAGTTTGACATGTACATTAAATATAAACTATATCTTTACCTTAAGCTTAATGAAGGCTAAGTTTTGATCACATCTGTACCCAAGGTAACCAAAAGTATAGGCCATGTGTCAGATATTATTTGGTTCTTCCTATAGGACTGAAGGCCTACAAACTATATAGAACAGACTGTATAGACTGGCTACGATTTGTTTGCTCAATTGATTGTTAGGTACCTATCTTAGCCTACCTTTGTTATGAGATGTAATTCTCACTGGGGTCTAATATCTAATCTGGCCTTGGAAGTCTCTGAAGACACATTTTGCTTTGTTTCCTTGGAAATGAACTGGTAAGAGTCTTAAAATGATTCTTCAATGTTTGTCACTGGCCTAAAAGGAAGCAGTGCTGTCATGTTATCAGTATATATGCCACAATTTGTCTAACACAGTTTAAATATTTTTCATATGGTATACATATGCAAAATAAATCATTGTTCCTCATAATTATATAAAATCATGATTTATCCATGAATACAATATTAAAAAGAATAAACTTATAATAGTGAATATCAAGGATAGTAGTGACATGACCATCTATATAATATTTTTTTTTAACTGATTGAACTTGGACAGTCATTCTTACTGTGACCCATAAGGTTTCTTTCTGGGCTGGCTGTGCTCTTTGCCTGCAGCTTTTCATGGAAACGTCACCTGTACCTAGTATCTTTCTACCGCATCTTCAGTTTTACTATTACAGTTTCACATGTCATCCTCACAGGACTACTTGTGGGGCCCCAACCAAAGGAAACATCGACTGACTTCTCAAGCTTGACTTGGTGGAAGCCTCTGGATCCTGTGATTGTTGCATTCTGCATACCTAGGAAACCAGCATCATGTGGATAACACCAAGGTCTGCCCCATGCTCTATTGCAGCTGCTTTCCTTTGACCACGATAGCAGCAGCCTCCAAATACCTGGATAACTAAGCAAGGCGAAGGGAATCCAGGAAAAAACAACTTCCTATCTGAGAAGTAAGTAGGGCATCCAGTGGTGCTCCCCTCACAAGAGGAATCTTTTAAAATGATTTTACATTTTTATACCCTGAAACTCAGGTTGAGATGCATCCCCATTCCTGAGATGTTCTCAAGAAATAGTCCTATTGCCCTGTTGCAGAATGTTCGGCTTCTTTATAATTTCACAATTCCTTTGACAACCACGTCTTCCTGTCCACAGCTTTGAATTTGTTCCCTTTCTTGAAAGAGTATATGTTTTTAAATATTTCTGTTCGGCATTAAGCTTCTTATTCTCACTGTAAATGTTGCTAAATGTGTCCAGTAGCAACAACACGAAGAATGCGAATGCTGAATTCCCATGTCATTTCCCCCATCACATTACTTATTGCATCGTTCTTAAGCTTAGCTCTATAAGCTACAAAATATAGAGGAACTCCTTGTCACAATGTAACATGAGTGCTTCTAATTCAAATCCTAATAGATTTCTTATCCCGATATGAAACTTTGTAAGTCTATTTTTATTTATTTTTAAACCACTATTCAGGTCTCTTAAGCTCCAGATAGAATGGCCCTTAAACTTTTATTCCATGGTCAGGCTTCAAACATTTCCAAATTCCTTTCACAAACTAAATTCCAAATGCTTGTGAACTGTCTTGGTAGTAGAAGTCACAGTGTCCAGTAGTCTTGAGGACCACTGAGGGTGGATATTAGGACTTCACTGAAACTATTTCCTCCTGGTCAAAAGAATGGAATCTACTTCTGGACCTGGATGCAGACATGACATTCAGAACTACTCTAAAACCTGAAATATTACCTATGACGACTGTCTCTTTTCAAAAGAATTAGTCTAAGTGGACCTGCCAATCTATTGGCCCTACCCTACCCCAGAAAGGCTAAGAAGAATAATTATTTCCTTAACAAATATACTGTACATGTCCTCCCTAGAAACCCTGCCCTTGTACAGTGGCTGGCAGTCACCCCCAAGCAGCTTTCTAAAGCCTGCCTGATTTTTCTGAATTATTCAGAAAAAAACTAAACTTTTCTTTTTTCTTCTTTTCCAAAAACCTGGGCATGCTTCCCATGATTCCCGTGGTCCTTCTCACAGTGAAGCCACCCCCACACTTTCAGTATTAGGATGCTCACTTAAGGCAAGACTTTCTCTCTTTCTTTTCTCTGTCTCTGGCCTCCAACTGCCAAAATTTTCAGCTTTCCTGTCCTGTTGGCGGTAGTGTTCCCTCCCCTCCTCAAACTCGAATAGGTTGTTTTCAAGCTTTACTTTTGATTCTGGGTTTTATAAATGAGACTAAGAATCTACAAAAGGGAGCCCCAGATTCCCCAGTAATATGTGGTACCCAATGTGGGACTCCCTAAGGTTTCTGATAACAACAGCAATGACCCTAACATCAAGTTATTATAAATGTACATATATGTATATATGCTAAATAAATATAATATAAACATATATAATATAAATATATATGCTAGTTATTCATTGCTACAGCTACATCATGTAGTAAATGCCTCACCTGATGAGAGCACCATCTTGGCTCATTGTTTGGGAGTTTTCAGTTCATGGTTACTTGCTTCACTCTGTGTTTCTTGGCCTTCATCATGGTTGAAGGGCAAGGTAGAGCAAAACTTGTCCTCTAGGAAAGACAGGAAGCAGAGAGAGGCAGGAGGAATGGGTTGGAGACAGGATACAGGATAGGAAGTTTAAAACCCACTGATAGTGACTTATTTCCTCAACAGAAGCCCTATTTCATAGTTTCTAGAACCTCTCAACATTGTCCTAGAGGCTGTGGAGTAAACCTTTAGCACATAAGCCTGTGGGCATTTGTATTCAACATATAATACCACCTACCTTGGACTCTATCCTTTATATTATAGAGATCACCTTTTTCTGGTTTTTCTCAAAGCCCTCCAATCTTCAGATGTTTACTGTAGAGCATTTTAAAATGGGCAGGCTATTATACACTAATAGAGAATATCACATAGGTATGAGCTAGCCACCCACAGCAGGCACATTATGTCATTTGGAAATCTGGTATCTGCCCCACTCCTCACCCCAGCTTCTTTTCCCATTTTGCTTAGCAGTTATTAAAAAGCTATCCTTCTCCTCAAATCCTTACCTCAGACCATCTGTCCCCTTTTCTTGGAAGATGATGTAGTAGCCTATAGTTTAAGGAAAACTAAGGCTATCAGGTAGTAAATCCCTAAATGTCTATGAAAGCAGATCTGCTCCCAGAGGAAAGTGCAGTGCTAGATACACATTAGGGGATTGGTAAATGTTTACTGAATCAACAAAGATGGCCCTGTGGCACATGGTGCTGTTCACTCAGATCTGACGCACCTTTTTCTTCCTTTGCTCGCTTATATACACAGTCCCTCTCCTACAGTCACACGCTGCTGAACTTAGTTATGATCCCGTGAGTGACTTTAGCCAAAATAGGTGGCCCAAGATGATGTGTGGGAGGAACATTATTAGCTGGAGTGTGATTTTCCATTTCTCCCTTCCTTTTGCCATAGAGACGGTGGCATTCCAGACAGGCGCTGATGGAATCACAGAAGTCCTGCCACAGGAAGAGCAGAGATGAATCAGAGCCAGTGACACTGGAAATGTAGTGAGAGAAGCAAACCTTCATAGAGACTCCACAGGTGCCCTGCAGTGCTTTCTTTTTCTCCTAAGCTCAGAAAAAGAGATTTTGTCCCAGGTAAATCTCCCACTCCTTCACTTCAACTTAACTTGTCACCTCTTATTTCCTCTGGGCTTTCAAATGACCACTTACTGTAGAGTTCATATTTATTTATTTATTTGACAGGGGAGGCTTAAAGACAGGGCTTCTCTATGTAACAGCCCTGGATGTTCTGGAACTTGCTTTGTAGACTAGCATATGCCTGAGCCACTGTACCTGAATAACTGGATAGCTAATGGGAGAACTTCTATTCAATAGATTTTTTTTTTATGGCCACCACCTGAAAGCATTAATTATGTACTTAATTTTATATCATATTATAGTAGCAGACATGTAAACAATCAATGCAACTAATTTGGCAAAATATTTGTTTTAGTTAGGGTTTCTATTGCTGGGAAGAGACACCACGACCTTGGCAACTCTTACAAAGGACAATGTTTAGTTAGGGCCGCCTTACAGTTTGGAGGTTAGTCCATTATCCTCGTGTCCACAAGCATGGTGTGATGAAGGCAGACATGGAATTGAAGAGGTAGCTAAGAGCTCTGCATCTGGATCAGCACGCAGGAGGACATGACCGTGGTACACTAGGCCTTGCTTGAGATTCTAGAAGTCAAACCCTGCCCCCAATAATATACCTCCTCCAACAAAGCCACACCTACTCCAATAAGGCCACACCTCCTAATAGTGCCATTCCTTGTGGCCCTATTGGGGGTCACTTTTTATTGAAAACACCACACTTCACTCCCTGGCCTCCATAGGCTTGTAGCTATATCATAATGCAAAATGAATTAAGTCCAGCTTAAAAAATCCTCATAGTCTGTAAGTCTTAAACTCTGTTTAAAAGTCCAAAGTTCAAAGTCTCTTCTGAAACTCATGCAGTCTCTTAACTGTAATCCTCTGTAAAATCAAAATGAAATAAGCACACCACAAACTTCCAACAAGCAATGGCACAGGACATATATAATACTATTCCAAAAGGGAGGATAGTTAGAAAATAGTGTACCAAACCAAGACACAAAACTAGATGGGCAAACTCCAAACTCTGCATCTCCTTGTCTGATGTCAAAATGCTTCTCAGATCTCTAACTCCTTTCACTTTTGTTGACTGCAATACACTTTGCTCTCTTGGTCTGGTTCCACTTCCTCTTCGCAGTTCTCCCTGGCAGGTACCCCATGATTTTGGCATCTTCAACATTTTAGGATCTCCAAGGTAATCCAGGCTTCACCTTTACAGCTTCACACAATGGCCTTTCTGGGCCTCCATGCAAGGCCAGCCCTGACATCCCTGATTGGTGGCTTGCTTTAGAAGTGGTGAAAGATTTTATAATCCCTTTTTTCTATCCTTGACTCTAAAGCCAGAACCATGTGGCAGAAGCTACCACACTTTGCTGCTTGCTGGTGCTGGAATATCACCCTCTTATTCAATTTCATCTTCAGCTTTCTGGTTTTGATGGTCTCAATGCCTAAGCCTGACTGTCCTGGGCCAAAGTCTCTAGACCCAATCCAACTAAGCCAAAACTTATCAATTTAGGGTAATTCAGAATTTTTGGACAAGGCAAAAAACCCAAACCAAACCAAAACAAACAGCCACATTCTCCACCAAAATATTACAAGAATGGTCTCTAGGCCACATACTAACATTCTCCTCAGAAACATCTCGAGCCAGGCACCCACAGCTGAAATCACCCTCAGCACCATTGTCTTCCATGCTCCTACAAGGATGGTCCATTTAGTCCTAAAGCATCCAACTGCTTTTCTAATCTGAAGTCACTAAGTCCACATCCCTCCAAACGAACACATGGTCAGGCCTATCACAGTCATACCATAGTTCATGGTATCAACTCCTGTCTTAGCGTTTTATTGCTAACCATAGCCATGTCGACTCTTAAAGAAAAGCCTTTAGCTGAAGCTAATTAACAGCTCAGAGATTTAGTTCATTCTCATCATGGTGGGAAGCATGGTGGCAGCATGCAGGCAGTCGTGGTGCTGGAGAAGGAGCTGAGAGTTCTGCATCCGGATCTGCAGGCAGCAGAAATGAATGCTATGCTAGGTCTAGCTTGAGCTTCTGAGACTTCAGGGTCTGCCTCAGTGACACAGCTCCTCTAAGAAAGGCACACCCACTCCAACAAAGCCATAGATCCTAATAGTACCACGACCAGAGGTTCTGCAACACCGCCCGCCCCCCCCAACACACACACACACAGTGCTGCCAACTGGGAACATTTATCTAAGCCTTTGGGGTCATTTCTCATGTAAACCACTGCACAAGTCCTAAAAGTTGCCTCTCTCAACTGTGCATCAATGTGGTAGGTACAGAGTAAAATGTGGGCATTAAAACACAAGCATGGATCCCCCGGCAGTGGGCAAAGAGACACTTGTTGGTAGTGATGATTTTCTGTCAGTCAGGGGCAGAGCAGATGGCAGTCCTTTGTTCATTCCAGCTTGATACCTGGCTCGGTGGCCAAAGCTGTTTTATGCCTAGGACACATAAAAATCAAATGAAATTAAATCAAATCAAATCCAGACAGTGCAGTGTCAAAAGGAGTAAGCCAGATCTACATTCCTCCAAGCCACTCGGTGCAGACCAGGAAAGATGCCTACAGACCCACCCTCTGCCTCACAGCACAGGCGGGCCATAGACACACGGAGCACCCTCTACCACCAAGTATTGCAGCCACAAAGGAGGAGGAAGACAGAGACTTCAGAGTGCCATGCCATCCCACAGGTGGGATAGAGGACAGAGGATGCCACCTAGGGGCTGGCTGTTCAGCCGCATGGCAATCCTACACAGTAGGAGCCACCACAATGTGCAAGTGTGTGGTGGTCAGTCAGGAGAGAAAGAAAAAGGGAGGAGTTTGATCCTTATGAAGAGATATGGAACTGGAGACTCAAGGGTGGAGAGGAGTAGCCTGTTATGAGTGGTAGCCCTGCCATTTGGGGCCAGGTCCCAGCTTGAGCTGCCAATAAGGGCCATGTCTGGGTTCATGACTATGTAGTGGCAGAGGTCAGTGTCAATGTCTGTGGCTCATATTACTATTAGAGACCATGGGGATGTCCTTGGTCAGGGTAGCCACTGGGGACCAGGTGGATGTCCAGGGGCTGTGCAGAACTGGCTATGGCATTCTGGAGAGCTGGCCTCATCTTTCACCTGGGGCAGCACTAAGGAGAGCAGACCCTGTACCTCGCCTCAATGAGGGAGGGGTCTTGAGTGAACCATCCCCGAGGGTGAGAGTGATGGTGAGCTAGCCCCACCACAACTCTGCTGTAAGATGGTATAGATGTAAGAGGTGCTTCCCCTCCCCTCTTACCATGCCCAGATCCTGAGCTCTGAGTTGGCCAGTCCTGCTGATCCAAAGCTGCAGAATTTCTATGATACAGGGCAACAACAGGATTACTAGGAGGAGTCCTGGTGAGAATCCAGTATTGATGGTGCCACAGAAGCCAGAAACCCCAAACCAGACCAATGACTCATTGCAATGAACATTTGCAAGTGAAGATGTGTGGACAGAGGGCTATACTGTGGGACACACTGTGACATACTGCAGCTTCCACAGTGAGATGTTTTTCTATATTTTTGTTTGTTTACTTGTTTGTATGTTTTATTTTTGGGGGGGTGACAGGTTGAGTGAAAGGTGGATATGAGGAGATGGGGAGATGAGAGGGACTGGGGTAGATGAAGTGAAACACACAATCATTAAAAAGTTTTTTAAAAAATAAAATAAAAAATAAAAAAGAACAAGAGTTCAGTGTTCATTGTAGTCATGCAGGAAATAATGTGTCTTGGACCAAGGGAGTGTGATTGGGGAGAGTGAAAGGGGATCAGAGGTATTTGGAAGCCGAGGAAACAGGACACACTGAGAAGGGAGATATGTGTGCTGGAGGAATGGCGGATTCGTGGAGGGATATCTGCAGGGAGGTGATGATTCTCAGGCTCTGGCTTTAAATGTTACATGGCTCCCTTAAGAGAGTTACAGACAATACGATTAGATGAGCTAGTCAGAAGTTTAGTTTGTGCATTGTGAGCTTGAGGTTACTCTTAGTTGTGAGACTGCCTCTTGCCTTAGAGAGCTTTAGATGAGTATCTAGATTCTGTCATTCTCTGCCTGATGTCTAAGTGGGTACCCAACCTCCAAAGCTTCTATACTCATACTCAGGAATAAATCTGTACTCCTTCCATTCTTCAGTCTCTTTTCTGAAATGTCATGGGCATTTGTTTCTTCAGTAGCATTTGTAACACTCAGTTTCTCTAGCTCTACTCTTCCCGGGGCTGACAACATGGTGGTTCCTCCCCATGGTTCTGAAACTGTAGGATACCTTGGGGCACGTCTATACAAACCAAGCTTTGGGGATAAACCAATGGGCTTCCTTCAGATGAATATCTTCTGGAGAAATTTATCATATGCAACTTTCTTCCTTTACTATTGTCCATTTACTGGGGAATTATGCACAGAAATAAATATTTTTTAGAAAACAAACACTAAATATTCACTTAAATAGGGTGTTTATTATTGGTATTTCCTATGTTGTAAATAGGGTTAGGATATGCATCAGTTGGTAAGGTGCTTGCCTAACATGCATAAAACCCTGAGTATGAGCCCTGCACTACACAGGTGCATAGTAGTGCAACGTGGTGCTAGAAAGGTAGCTGAAGGTTCTACATCTTGATCCACAGGCAGCAGGAAAAGACCGAGTTATTAGGCCTTGCTTGAGTTTCTAAAACCTCAAAGCCTACCCCACAGTGACATACTTCTTCCAACAAGGCCATGCCTTCTTTAATAAGGCCAAACCTCCTAATAGTGCTATTCCCTATGGGCCAAGCGTTCAAACACATGAGTCTATGGGGGACATTCCTATTCAAACCACTACAGCTGTCTTTGGCTACTTACTGGAATTCCAGGTTTGCTTGGGATACATGCAGCTCTGCCAAACAAACAAACAAATAAATGTGATAGTAGAAGAAACAAAAAAGAAGAAGAAAAGGAGAGAAGAAAGAAGAAGAGGAAGAAGAGGAAAAAACTGATAAATAATACATATGGAAAATGAAGATTAAAAAAAAACAAAACAAAGAACTATCCCACCATATTTTTTCTTACATGTAGAGAGTTCAATAATAATGCACCTCATGACATTAGGTCCAATCCTCAGCATGTCAGGTTCAGAAATGATTCCATCAGGTCCCTCAAAGTTGATCTGGCTAAAGAGGATTGAGAATCTCTAAACAGGCAACCAACTGATGTAATCTCTCTGACAGAAGAGATAATAGCATGAAAAGAAACCAGATTTGGCAATGATGTAGAATGGATATTTTTATTATATTAATCCTACTGATTCAAAAGCATGAGAAATCTTTCCATCAGTTTAAACCATTTCTTTGTGGGGGGGAAAAAGCTGTAGATTTTATATAGATTTAATGGTTCCGGCACATAGCTTTAAAGCCATTCTTGAAACTTGAATGTTGTTGGCACGGGGATCTTGTTGTCTGATACTAGCTTATCTTCCAAGAGAGAAAAGAGAAAGCAATATGATCATAGCATAAAATATTGAAGAGATTGTTAACAAACTTGTTGGGTCAGTAGGAAATTGGCCAACACTTGTATTGAGAAGATAGGGCTCAACTGTTCCTCAGAACAAAACCTCCTGTCCAGTTGATTTGCAACCATGTGACACATGAAAATGGGGCCTCTGGGATTCATCATTGTTTATCTGATTTGTACAGAAGTGGGCTTTTTTGATTGTAGAAGACCAGTGTTGCTAACCTTGACAGAAATTCTTCCAAGTACAGAAAACCTATTTCCCAGCTTTGACTTAACAATGGTATCTTTTTAGCACATCTCACATGGTACGTCTTCCTCTGGTCAAACTGGATGTCTGCATCTATAAGAATGCAAATAGATACTTATTTATCACCCTGCACAAATTCCAAGTGGATCAAAGACCTCAACATATAGCTAGACACATTAAATCTGATAGAAGAGAAACTGGGAGAACAGTCTCAAATGTACTGGCAAAGGAGTCAACTTTCTGAACAGAACACACGTAGAGCAAGACATAAAGATAAACAATTAATGGGACCTCTTGAAACTGAAAAACTTATGTAAGGCAAAAGACACTGTCCATTGGATAAACTGGCAGGCTATGGAATGGGAAAATACTTTTATCAACTACACATCTGATAGAGGACTAATGTCTAAAATATATAAAGAACTCAAGAAACTAGATAGTTAAATAATTCAATTAAAAATGGAGCATGTATCTAAGCAGAATTCTCAGTAGAGGAATCACAAATGGATGAGAAACACTTAAAGAAATGTTCAACATCCTTAGCCATCAGGGAAATGTGTAACTTTAAGTTTTTCAAAGTCTTATTTTTAATGATGATTCTTAAATGCTTTAGCTTCCCTTTTAGACCTCCACCCACAGAGATAGTGGGGAAAAAAAAGATACAGGGGAAGTGGACCTGTTTAGAAAGGTTCTTTGGAGCAACTCCTGTCTGTGTTGTCTGGAAATTGGCAGTTCAGTTCACAGGTCAGCAGCGGCAGTTTGATCCACTTGAAAACATTTCACAAATATACCAGTAGTCCAGTTCGATAGAGTGAACAGAAATTAGCAGTGGTGGCACTACCTAGCAGAGACAGCCAGGCCTCGGTCTCAGCATAAATCAGCAGGAGGGACCAGCAGGAATGCCCAGAGAAGTTCTTGGCTGTGCCTTTCTCAGGGTTAGCAAAGATGAGAGATCCACAAGCAAGCATTGCACAGCTAGCTCTATAAGCAAGCCTAGCTCAGCCTCTGTCACTGTCTGATAAGTCTTTTTATATCCCAAGCATCACATGTCCTCCACAGGTCTTGTCTCACTATGTTCATCTGTCTCAGCTGACATCACTCTGCTTAGCAGCCCGAGTCTGTGCAAGTAGCAAGAAGCTGCAGCACAGTGGCCTTAGTAGAGAATCCTTCACATGTCCTTTCACACGCTTGCTTTAGCAGAACATCCTCTCTCCTGTGTCGGCTTCAGTGAAACATTCCTTCACGAGTCTGCCTTGGTCTTTCACCTATGTCCACTTCATCTAAACATTCCCTCATGGTTACCCCAGCAAACACCATTCAACTGACTTTCCAAAGAACCCCTAAGTTTCCATTTCAGAAATGCAAATCAAAACTACTTTGAGATTCCATTTTACATGTGTCAGAATGGCTAAGGTCAAAACACAAGAGACAGCTCATGATGGCAAGGATGTGGAGCAAAGGGAATATTCCTCTGTTGCTAGTGGGAATACAAACCTGTACAACTACTATAGAAACTAATATGGCAGTTTCTCAGAAAATCAGATCCAGCTATACCAACCACTCTTGGATATATACACAAAGTATGCTTTATCCTACCACAAAGACACTAGAAAAAAAAATCATCCTGAGTGAGGTAACCCAGACACAGAAAGACAAATACGGTATGTATTTACTTTAAATGGATATTAGCTGTTAAGTAAATGATAAGCTATAATCTACAGACTCAGAGAGGTTAGGTAAGAAGAAGGGCTATAGTGTGTGTGTGTGTGTGTGTGTGTGTGTGCGCGCGCGTGCGTGTGAAGAGGTCAGCTCAGGAACTTTGAAAATTCTACCAGACCCCTCCCTTCCTGAAAGAGAAAGGTCGTAGAGCACATAGGCACCCCTCTCCTCCAGAAGGGAGGAGCTAAATACATTCCTCAGACCACAGGCGGGGCAGGCTTTTGATTACCTGCAGATGAGGGAAGCCCTGAGCACATAGACACATTCCTCAGGGCAGACCAACCATTAGTCATCAGCATATAAGGGAACCCCTTGCTACCTCACTACGGAAGGACCAGTCGGTTTAAAAGTTAAACTGTACTGTCAATCACATTGTGCCTAGTGGCTGTTGCTCTACTCTACACCTGAAAACTGTATAAAAAGTTGCTGAGAGAGCTGCCTGGTGTCCTTCCCTCTCCTTCTGGTGCAGGAAGACCCCAATGCACTGGAACAATAAATTCCCCTTGCTTTTGCTTTGGTCCCCAGGTCAGCATTGTTCACTCAGGGGTCCCTGGTAAGCTAAGACTCATCGGAATCTTTGTGTGTGTGTGTGTGTGTGTGTGTGTGTGTGTGTTTGTGTAGAGCATGGTTCTCCCTGGAAAGAGGAAATAGGATAGATAGACTTAGTGGGTAGACTAGGGATGGGTGAGATGGGAGCAGGGGCATTATATATGGGACTGGGAGTGAGGGTGGTAGAGGGAAAGAGTGTAGGAAGAGACAAGTGGATTTGGGGAGCATTTTGGGGGGCAGTGTGAAAACCTAGTGCAGGGAAAATTTCCTGGACTCTATGAGAGTGAGCTTAGTAAGGACTCATAGTAATGGAGGATGTGGAGTCTGAACTGGCCATATTTTGTAGCTTCCTGTGGTTGGGCTAGATTGCATTTGGATAAACTGTTGGCCAAGGAGGTCTAGTGGAGATCCCAAACAACACAGATTGATGCTAGGACAGAAGAGTACCCTCTGAAAACCCAGAGCAGGAGCTCCATTGCCATACAATCTATCCTGACTGCAAGATGTGCTGGGGCAATGGTGGCTCAGAACTTGTGGGAATGGCTAACTAATGTTTGGTTTAACTTGAGGCCCATGCCACAAGAAGGAATCCATACCTTACTCTGGGATGACCCAGAGACCTGGGGTAGAACCAAGCATGACAAGAGAAAAAAAATCAATGAAATGATTCCTAATGATATTCTGCTATATTCATAGATAAGTGCTTTGTCTGGTTGTTCTCAGAAAGGCTTCCTCTGGCAGCAAACGTGCAGAGATCCACAGCCAGACAATATGTGGAAAAAGTCTAAACTGGACGTCTCCATCAGGTTCCTCTCTTTGGAGATCAGGGAATCCTGCAGAAGAGGGGTCAGAAACATTATAGGAGTCAGAAGGGCTGGAGGATACCAGGGGAACATAGCCCACTGAATCAACTACTCAGAGCTCACGTGAGCTCGCAGAGACTGAGCAGCAGTCAGAGGACCTGCGTGGGTCTATGCCAGGTCTTCTGCATTTATGTTGTGGTTGTTAGCGTGGTGTTTTGCAGGACTCCTAATAGGGGGAACAGGTTTATCTGACTCTTTCGTCTGCTCTTGGGATTTTTTTCCCTCCTGTTGAGTTGCCTTGTTCAGCCTTGATATGATGAATTTCAATTTGCCTCATTGTATCTTGTTTGTCCTATTTGTCTGTTGTCTCTTGGAGACCTATTCTTTTCTGAAGAGGAAATTGAGGGGGAATGGATTGGTGGGGGAGGTGGAGCTGGGGTGGTGGTGGCAGAATTTGTGTTGGAATGAATTGTATGAGAGAAGAATATATTTTCAAAACAACAGCCAACAAGAAAGTTAGGAGGTTAGGAGCTGTTCTAAGCAATCAGTCCCACCTATGAGTCCAGAGGTAAAAGGGAGTCTCTAGGGAGAGAAGTGAGTTCAAAATGACTTTCTTTTCTTCTTGTGCCTTTTCTTCTCATTCTCTTTATCTCTCTGACTTCTTCCTCCTCCTTTCTTTTGTCATTGTTATTACTATTACTATTACTATTACTATTACTATTACTATTACTATTACTATTACTATCATTGAGACAAGGTCTTGGTAGGTAACCCAGGTAGGCCTGAAACTCACTGTATAGCCCAGGATGGTCTCTTAACTTACCATCTCTCAGCCTTGCCTCCTTGTGTACTGGGATTCTAGGACTGTGCACCATCATACTTTGATCATTATTTTAATGTAAGAAGTTTAGCATGCTACAAAAATTCAGAAAAACCAATAAAAGAGTCTGTCTTGAGGACCAGGTATGGTGGTAGACACCTGTAATTCCAGAACTCTGCAGTGGGCCTAGTCAAGGAAGATGGACACCTCTGTTATAAGTGCCAGGGGAGAACAGAGAGTGTGGGTCGATGAAGGCAAGGCCAAATTTGGAGCCTTGGCTAGGAAATGCAAAAATAATAAACAAACAAACAAACAAAATAAAACTCAGATCAATGTCATCTGCAGACAGAGGAAAGCAAACAGTGGCTCAGAACAAGATCTGAAATCTCTATAGTGTAGAGAGGAGGAAAGTGGCCAGAGGAACATACTGAAGTTTGAGCTGTGCTGACAGACCAGGAAAAGTCTGTAATCATACCCTGCAATGGCATTCATATCTCTACTGTGAGAGTTTCTCCAGCATCCCCCTCTGCTCAGTGTAAGCACTGGCAGTGAAAAGTAGCTGGCCCTGGTCTGGGAGCCCCCCTCACTCAGTCTATATCTGAAAGCTCTTACAATTAAGCTGGGTCTAGAGTAGGAACTAGGAGACATTTGTTAACTGGCTCCCTGCAATGCTTTCTACAGAGGCCTGCTCTCCTTTCTAGCTGCCTCTTTTTATTCCTCCCTCAAAATCACTGTCCTCACATTCTCAATGTCTCTCTGCTTCATAATTTCTTCTGAAACCTTACCCAGGTGAATATGCATTGACCACAGCTTTCTTATTTACTGGTTTTGTCCTAGCCCATGGAAAGGAGGTGGAGCAGGCCCTTTTAAGTCATTTGCTCTTGGCATCATTACACTAACATTGTGCACAGGCTTTTTTCTTTTTAAAATACATTTGTGGCATGTGCTTTTTAGGGGATGAAGTCCTTTCATCTTGGACTGTTTTATCTCTCCCCTAGCTCTCTTTATGGGATCCAGTGTTTCGGCTGGTGCCAGGTTCAGATTTCAGATAAGTGGGGAAGAGGAGGTACAGGCAGTTCCCACTTTTTCATCATTGTGGCTATCTTATCTGGAACCGCCACCACCTTACTGTTAACCCTGCAAACAGTGGCTGCTGCATCTGTCCAAATGGTGGATGCTGGCAGCCTGTCACAGGGCAGACTCTGCCGAGAGTGTATCTTCCTTCAGGGTGGTTGAAGACTTGTTTTTTAGAGTAAGTACATCTAAAGATGGAGTACAATGCAACTGAAGATTGGTACCCCATCTCCCTAAGCCAATAAGACAAGCTAAGGCCCTATTCCACATTAGTCACATAAGATATGCTAGAATAAAGTAGAAAAATTGAGTACTTTGAAAGACAACATTGCTACTTTTTCAATTTACTTAGCAAAATATAGCTTAACAAAGATAAAGACACAGAGAAAGAGACAATACTGGATAGATGGGAAGACTTATGCAAGTCATTAACACAATCATCATCTCCAGAAGAAAGCTCAGAGTGGCATTTTTTTTTTTTTCCAGCAGGTTGAGAAGGCCTGAAGTCCAAATTAAAACAGAGACATCAATGCTCTTCAATAAGAGAAATGGGATGAGTCCCTTCCAAAAGCTAGTACATAATAAGGGGCTGGGGCCCACTCATAATATGGGACAGAAGGCGGTACTTCTCATAAAAACTCTGGCAATCAAAAACCACAAAATGTCCTACCAAAGTCAGATTCCAGATGTGCAACTTAAAGTGTAGTAGTGTTTAATAATTAGTGGAGGGGGAGAACAAGGCCCGTTGGATCTTGACCCCAGAACATTTTAGTGGCACGGGAACTAAGATGCTGGCACACTACATGGAAGAGAGTCATACTTGGATTATTCATGTTCTCCCTAGAAACTGTATTTTGCTGTCACTTCTGGTTCTTGGGTGCCTGATCATGGTGAAGGGTTCACAGCACTGTGTTGCTTTTCTTAACCCTGCTCACACATTTACAAACACTCCTTCACTAACCATTCTTTCCTGTAACTTTTGAGAATAGCCATTAGTGCTAAGGAAAGGAGCTAATGTAGTGCCTACAGTAGGCTGCGAGGTCACATGGGAGGCAAGTGACACATGTACTTTATCTTCTCTCAGCCAGGCTTAGTTCCCACATCTATATACCCAGTGTGCTCATCTTCCTGTGCCAAGTACCACTCCAGTGCCTGCTGATCTTTTAGATGCAAACACATCCTGAACCCAAGCACATCATGTTAGACGTAAGTGGATAAACAACTATCAGTTCCAGTGGCCAGTCAACGTGTTTAGAGGTGGAGAGAGGTTGACTGAAAAGCCTCTCTCCTCTATTTTGACTGACAGGCCAGTCCTGATTCATCTGCACACTGTATTAATCTGGAGCCCTTGTGCAGGTAGAACTTCTTCTCCACTCTTTCATAGAATGGTGTTGCTTCTCTGACTGCAAGAGACTTTGTGTTGCTGCTGAGCTCTCTCCTCTCTCTCTCTCTCCCTCCCCCCCCTCTCTCTCTCTCTGTATATGCACTTGTGCATACATGATGCTTGCAACGTCAGCCCTTTATCAGCTGACACATATACCCAGCTTCTTAGGATTTTCTGAGAAAGTATTCAGACGACAGTTATGGGCTGACGAATGAAATGTTTCCCGTGTTGGGTAATGCTGTTCTTTTCTTTCAGTTTCTCTTTCTATGAGGTTCCTCTTCTTGTCGGGTGCTTTAAGGACACCACTTAGTTCCTTTCTGCTTCTTCTCAACTCTTCATTTCTCAGAAATAATATCTGCACCATTTGTCACCGCTTCCCCTGTCCTGTGCTTATGTTGCAGTCTAGGGTCACGATTCTTGCCTGGCTTCCTAGAGTGAGGTACTCACCTTCTCCTTTTGTTCTCATGTTCTTTGTGTTTCACACTATCAAATGCATTTTTATATGTTTCTTTCCCCCAACTCTTTTGGTCCACTCTGTGGTCCTTTAATTATTTCTGCCCATTTGATTGACAAGAATGGGTAGCCAACCCATTTATGCTTCTCATTTTTTTAATGATTCAAATTAGGTAAACATTAATTTTAAGCCTGATTTGTTGTTTCTCTTTCTCCTCTTCCTCTGAGGTTTGAGGCATAGTTCCTGTTGGCTTATTCTATCCTTATTTTTCCTACTTAATTGTAGAACAAAAGTTATCAGCTTCATATAGAAACTATTCCCAAATAAATATGTCTTATTTTTTTCAATTCTCAGGTTTCATTCTCTATTTTAGTTTAGGGATGAAGAACAGACAGACTATATATGAATATTGTTGATATATATATAAATTTATTATAATATGTATATAAATATGTATATTGATTAATATATGTTTGTTATGATATGTGATTTCTGTTATATGTATAACATATATGTTATCTACACTATGCATATATATAACAAACTTTTCAAAAATATATAGAAAGTGCATTATGATATGTGATTTCTGTTATATATAACACATGTTTTATATATAGTCTATATAATGAACTTCTCTCTATATATGTGATATATATGAGTTATGATATGTGATTTCTGTTATAGTCATCTCCCTTCCAGCACTCTACTGATTAAGATCATCAACTCTTGAAGCTTCACTTCAAGAGTTAGAAACAATCATTTGTCCAAGACAATATCATCCAGCTGATGAACAGCATGTCTTAGTCACTTTTCTACTGTTTGAAGAGACACCATGACCAAGACAATGTATGGAAGGAAGAGTTTGTAGGAGGTTGACTGTTCCAGAGGGTCAGTCCATGACCATCATGTCAGCAGACATGTGGATATGGTGCTAGAGCAGTAGCTGAGAACTCACATCTCATTGACAAGCAAGTCAGGGAGAGGGAGAGAGGGAGAGGGAGAGAGAGAGAGAGAGAGAGAGAGAGAGAGAGAGAGAGAGAGAGAGAGAGAGAGAGAGAGAGAGATCAGGAAGTGGTGTAGGCTTTTGAAACCTCAAAGCTCACTCCCAGTGACAAACTCTTCCAATAAGACCACACCTTCTAAACTTTTCAAAATAGTTTCACCAACTAGGGACCAAGCAATCAAACCTATGAGCCTATGGGGTCATTCTCTTTATAATTATTGTACAGGCTATGGGTTTAGACAGCACTGTAGTAGAGTACCTGAGAGCAAGATGTGAATAACACATAGAAATGGGGAAGAAACCTGTCTGATGAAGGAAATCTCAGCTGGGGCCGAGCTGACATTCACTATATTATAATCAGTAGTAATGCTCTGCAATGGACTTTACTGAGAATTCAGTGAAAAATACTTTTAAAAATTGGTGTTCTGGATTAGAGAGATGGTTCAACAATTAACAGCACTGACTGCTCTCCCAGAAGACTCAAGATCAATTCCTAGAACCTTTATGATAGTTCATAATAATCTGTAGTTACATTTCCAGAGGGTGTAATGTCCCCTTCTGGCTTCCATGGGTACTGCATGTACATGGTACACAGACATACTTGCACTTATATAAGTTATTAAAAAAAAATTAACAAATCTCAAAAAAAGTTTTTTGTTTTAGATTTTACTGTTCTTAGTTCATTTAAAGAACTTTGGCTTACATACAGTTTCTGCTTCAGATTCTCCAGCAGACAGAACTACAATGACTACAAAAGGAAGAAAAATATAGATAAATGGGTGACTGGAAGAGAAGATCCCATTTTGTTCTTTGGGTTAGTCTGTAGTAAACACACACTGTATGAAAAGTCATCGGAGAGCACCAAGAGCCAGGAAAGCAAATAGAATAGCACCGACAAACACCCTAGATGAAAACTCAGGGGAAACCAAAGAGGAACAGCAAGCTTTGTTCTCCAGAAGCAAAACCAAGCTTTGGGGTTCCTGTATCACAAGTTCCCCCAAGAGGACCGTGCTTATGGAGTGTTGCTTTCACTTTGAAGTCGGTGTGAACTGCAGAGCAGTCCCTTTGCTTTGCAATGCAATGGCTGAGTTCTGCTTCTGGTCAAGGATTTTGCAAACAAGCAAGTATCTGAAACAAGCAAATTGTACAAATAGATGACTTTGGTATCATCAAGCAAGTTATGTATGTTTATTATAGACACCAAGAGTGATTTTTAGGGAGGTACTTACATGTTCTTACCTGTGTATTTTGGTATAAAGTTTAGTGCTTAGCACATGCAAACAGTAAATAAAGCAAATAAAATAAATAAAAAAAGTTTGAGTCTTCCTGTGCCCCGAGAGTGAGAAGGTGTCTCAGGTATGCAAGGATGACTTTCTATATTTGGGCAGAGGTAGAGAAGCCCATCCTACACATCAGGACTGATAAAGTGGAAAGGGGCTAGGGAGGGAAGCTGGAAGGGATTCCATGGGACAGCTTAAGAGTGCCTTCTTTTTCTTTTTTCTTTGGTCCTTATTACACAATCCTGGTGTTATCATACCCATTGCCACTTTCTCATAACAGAAACTTGGATTAGTAATTTTTACTATATCAAGATACTGAATTTTGAAAATAATCCCCTTTCTGTCATAAAATTTGTATACATAAAATGTGGTCAGTAGCTTGCTTCTTGCACATTCATATTTTTGGATGTCTGGAAATGATTTCATATGTAAGCTGTTTTAATTAAATTTAGTTTTATTAAGTACTCTATAGGTCAAATGTAAAAACAAAAAACAAAAAACCTTCCAACTAGTTATATAGAAGATAGCTTCTTAATATTTTCTTCCTCAAACATATAGTTTCCTCACCAGCAACATACACTTTAGACCTCACGCTGCCTCTATTTTACTAAGAATGGGGGTATTGCTAAGATTGTCTGTTTCAGAGTCTGGGGGGGTGAAGGGATGGGTGGAGGGGATAGGCTTAGCCTAGTCTCTCATAAATTTTCTCTTTTGATCTACCCATCTTCAAACTTGTCAAATTAGCCCCGGAAAGCCCATGACCCTGCCTGAGTACTCGGTCTCTGTCCTGAGTGTTCATTTAACAATGCCCTGATGTTTTCAAAAAGCCACACCCAGGCAAGCATCACTTCCTGAGGCAGGACCTTTTCAAGGGTGATTCCATCCCATCTCTAGGATTACTGAATTTCAGAGTTGATCTGGCTTTCTCTGGCTTGACATTGAGATGGAAATCCATGCTCACCCTTCATCCAGTTACTAGGGTCTTTACTGTCCTCACTGTTACTTTCGTATTCAGAAACAATGTTGGCCTTTAAAATTCACTACCAAAAACCATTCTGGAGTCTTGGGACATTGTATGAGGAAAAGCTCATCTCTGTTTTCCCAAAGTTGCAGGTGGGTACTAGGGCAGATGTGAGAGCAATTGTGGGCTCCACTCCATTTCATTTTTATTTGTGTATATTCGCTCCCATTTCTAGGACTACCCTTCTTTCTTGCTTACTCATACACTATATAGGAGCTGCAATGTTAGTTCTAATGTAGTTCAGGCTTTAACCATGGTTGACTAACCCAGAGGCTAATAGAAAATCCATGTCAAGGAATTTAGCCTTTGGCCTAAAACTCATACCAGTCTTTCTCTAGATGACTAAACCTACTGGTAATTAACACGAAGGAACTTTAGGCTGTGTCCTGTCACTAGGAGAGGGAATACGTGGAGGCAGATGATCTGAGAAAAGATAAGCGTAGAGATGAGGTGGGGAGTTGTTAACTGCCAGAGTTCCTGGGTGTAGCCGCTGCTGCTTCTCATGCCTTCTATAAAATACTCCGCCTTCTCTTGGAGTCTGGTCACTCATGATGGCTGTGAATTTCTTGAAAACCAGTCCAACAATGAGTCTAGCAATGCAGAAGAGCAATGCTGGTAGTACCCAGCCTGGAGAGCTCTCAGGTGGGGCCTGCAGATCTAGTGGGTTCCCCACAGCGTTTGTTCTTCTGCTAGTTAGAAGTTTGCACTCTTTAAAAGATGCAACTCTGATCCATATTTATGACTTAAATATTTCCCTAGGAAATTTTCTTTGATAAATGTTCAGTACTTAAATATGGTAGGAAATGATCAAGATCTTCAACTTGTGTTTGTTTTCTCTAAATATGTCCCATTCCCTTAAGAAAGCCAACCCTCCACAGTATCCAAAGGAAAGCCTTCTGATGTCTGTGTGCTCAGCTTCCTCCACTCAGCAGCGAGATCCTGCCAAGTGTGCCTGGAAGAGTCACATCAAAGTTCAGCAAGGAGTCCCTGCCCTGCCCCTCCTTGCTCTCTTCTAGGGATATATAACAGAGAGAACCTGCTATACTAAGATCTGAGAAGCAGAAAGACCCTTAGGAATGTGAAATTGGCCAGTATTGAAGAGGACAGGCAGCTGTAGACAATTTTGAAGAGATTTGAATTCTCCTAAAGGGCCAGAAAGCTGTAGAAAGTTATCCATATCCATCTCAGAGAGATGCAGAGAAAGAGAGGCAGAGAAAGGGTGGATTTAAAGGGCTGGTGAGTATAGGTATTCTGTTCTTCCTTGTAGGGCCATATTCAAGGACTATACAGCAATTCTATTCTACACTGCTCTTGGTGGTACAATCAGGGCCCTGAGTGATCAAGGGATGTAACATGGGCTAATTATTTTCTTCTTAATATAGAATAATCTGTAGTTCAACACTGCTTCTCATCCAGAAGAAAATTATTTCTTTATAAAGAACTGCTGACAACTTTTGAATTCCATGACATGCAACAAAGCAGAGAATGGAGAGTTATTCTTCAGGATGGATGTGTATATATCATACATTAAAAATGTGAGGAAGTAAGGGAGGGCTTAAGGAGTTGACCCTTATGACTACAGAGGTTAACAAGTCCAAATTCCACAGGGCAGATCAGTAAACTAGAAATTTAGGTGAGAATTGATGTTGCAACTTTGAGTTGAGCATCCCAGGGTAGATCACAGAAGCTGGAAACTCAAGCAGAGCTCTTACACCACAGTCTTCAGGTCAGGTCCCTTCTTTTCATAACACTTTAATTTATAGTAATTTTGGTTAAGTGTCTGGGTGTGGCTATGTACACATGAGTGCAGTTGCCTGTGGAGTCAGACAGACTGGATCCCCTGGAGCTGGAGTTATAGATGGTTGTGAGAAGTCCTACCTGGGTGCTGGGAATCAAACATACTCTTTATAAGAGCATGCAGTACTTGTTCTCAACTGCTGACTCATCTCTTCTGCCTATCAAATCTCTGCTTTGAGCAGCTTCAGTCTTAAGATGTTCAGCAGAGTGGATGAGACAAAAGGGTAAACTGGAAGGAATCTCTGAAATTGGCTGCATTAAATGTTAGTCTAGTATAAAAAGTATCCCCAAAGAGAGGCAGGGCAGCCTGAGTCTTTGAACAGGACACATATGTACAACTCATGAGGCTGAAAAGGGTGAGACTCCAACAAAGACAAATGGTATAAAATTTTAGCAAATATTTCATCTTCAAATTTTCTTTAACACTAGAAATTTTTGGTATAAACAAGGTCAAATGCATCTATTATAAAAAATCTACAATGAATGTCCTGCAAATAAAAGTGATACTTTGCAGAGATCCTCAATGTATATGGTCAAATAACCACTAAATGTGTGTATATGTGTGTGTGGGTATTTGTGTGTCTCTATGTGTGAGAGTCTGTGTGTGTTGTTCTTGGTGTGACTTTGTGTGACTTTGTGTGTGTGTATGAATGTGTGTACGTGAGTCTGTGTGTATATGTGTGTGCCTTTCTGTCTGTCTGTGCGTGTTTGTGTATCTCTGTATGTGTGTATAGTGTGTGTCTGTATAAGACTGTGTATGTCTATGTCTCTGTGTTTATTTGTGTGTCTGTATGTGTAAGTCTGTATTTGCATGTATGCTTCTGTGTATGTGTTTGTATGTCTTTATGTGTATCTGTGTCTGTGTGTCTTTGTGTATGTTTCTGTATGTGTGCTTGTACATATGTGTCTTTTTGTTGTATATGTCTATGTGTTGTATGTTTTGTATGTACATGTGGGTATATGCATGTGTGTGTCTGCTGTGTCTATGTCTTTGTATTTGTCTGTTTCTCTGTGTGTGCCTGTGAGTCTATGTGTCTGTCTTTGTGTGTGTTTGCATCTGTGTATTTCTGGGCATGTGTCTCTGTGTATGTCTTTTGTGTGTGTGTGTGTGTGCTTATTTCTGTTTGTATATTTTTGTGTGTATCTGTACTTTTTGTCTGTGTCTATATATGTATATTTATATGTATGTGTATCTGTGTTTGTTTATTTTGTGTGTGTGTTTGTGTGACTATGTGTGTATGTATACACATATGCATATACATATATACATCATCTTTCAGAATTAGTGTCTCTTGAGAGAGCCAGAAATATCAGGATAAATCCCTTTATTTTACAGGCTACAGAACTGAGAGAGCCTAGTTACAGTGATTTCCCAAATTATATATATGCATATATAAATGCATATATGTATATATATGTGTGTATATACTGTATATATACACACACACACACACACACATATGTGTGTATATATATATAGTGAATGATGAGAATTAGGCTCATTTCTGGTGAGGTATTGGTCCAGGTCAGACAACAATGATTGGTACTGTCTGTGTCTCTAGCATTGCTGCACAGCTGATGGGTGGCCTGATTATTAAGTTTAGATTAGATGGATATAAAGTAGGAGGGGCAGACTTCGTTTGCAGTTATGTGTGTAGAGTATCAGCTGACAGAACCCTCTCCTTTATCTCTGAGCCTAATTCCTGAGAGACAGATGGGTTACCAGCAGTAGATGATAGGTGCTACGTGAACCAGTCTTGGGTATAAAACAATCAGCTGCATTTGGTGCCTTCAGTCTGGTGATGGAAGTAATTTCTATTTATAAGAAAAATATTTCTAAAGGGCTTGAGAACTGATTATGGCCTGTCAATGCATATGCTATCAGAATTAAGTTTAATATGAGACTACCTCTAAAGTTCCTTCCCAGGAAGGTAACAACATTCTTTTAAAAAGATTTATTATAACTAAGATATTTATTTTATTTAATCATGTATGTAAGTGTTTGCCTATGTATGTGCACATGAATACAAGTGTCTGCAGAGGCCAGTTGCACTGGATTCCCTGGATCTGCAGTTATAGACAGTTGTGAGCCACCCAGCATAGGTGTTAGGAATCAAACCCGAGTCCTCTACAAGAATAGAAGGCACTTTTAACTGCTGAGCCATTGCTCTAGCCCTGAATTTATAATATTTATGGCTGTGTGCTTATGTGAGTTTATATGCACCACATGTCTTCAGGCTAGAAGAGGGCATTAGAATGGTTCAGGAGGTTGTGAGAAGATCCTGTGGGTCTGTAGTTACAGGAGGCGGTGAAAGGTCACGTGAGGGTGCTGGGCACCCAAACCCAGTCCCATGTGAGGGCAGTAGGTGTTTTTAGCCACTGAGTCATCTATCTACTTCCTCATTTTTTCTATTGATTCTTTTTTTCCCTGGTTATTGAATGGCTAAGGCAGAGGATTCAAAATTTATGACTTTTAATTTCTCATATTGCTTTCTGTAAACAATTAAATTTCTTATTTCATTTAAATAACTACTTATATATTGAACATATATAAGGGAGCATGGGCTGGGCAGTTGCTATAGTAACGCCTCCTTTACTTACATCTTTATAGTGCTTTTTCCTGGGAAATCTTTGTTGATACTATTTCATAAAGCATCATATGACCCTTTTCCTATTTTATTTTATCTCTGGAGGACCAAGCATTCATTTTATTATTCAATTAAGTAAACTATTTGACCTAATGCTCTCACATGACTGGCTGGGTCTGGAACATTAATTAAAATTATTGGGTTTCCCCATGGGGTCAGGTTGTGATCTCAGATTGATAAATGTTTTGTCTGGAAGTGGAGTGTGGCAGGTCTTCAGAGGCCAGCCTTGGAAATTAGGGACAAGTTAGCTACACATTCCTCTTCTTTCTTTGTAGTTTGTTACAGATTCATTGCCTGACCACAGATCTTTTGCTCTGTACTTCATGATTTAGAGTTTCTGTTTTGAAACAGGGTCTTGCTACACAGGCCACGCTGGCCTTGAACTCAGACTCCTTAGTGCTAAGATTAGAGGTGGGTGTTGGCGAGCCTGGCTTCTCCTCAGAATTCCTCCAGTACCTTGATATTTCTCAAGAGTTTTAGTTTGGAATGAGCCATTTAAGCCAGTAAAATAATTTTTAAAATTTGTCAATTTTAGCATTTTCTGTTTTGTTTTGAGTTATGGTTTTGCTGTATTGCTCATTTCCCCTTAAACTCAGGACTGCTCTGCCTCAGCCTCCCGAGTAACTGGGATTCCAGGCATGTCCCACCACACATGGCTCAATTGTAGCAGTTTCCAGGATTTCACAGCCACCTCTTCTAACATTTCAGGAACTTTCCATCAAACCTATACTTTTCTCATTGCTACTTTTTACAGTTATCTGATATTCCAGTGTACTTGCTTTTGTCTCTCCAGGGGAAGCACTGGGCACAGGGCATGTGTGCACTCCTGTATCCACCTATCCTGAATTGTTTACTATCTGCTGTAATATTTTATATACTTTGTTTTAAATATTGGTAAACAAATTTTCTTCTTCCAAGGTGGCAACCCTGAAGCATGGTTATATGTCAGCCTGAACTGGAATTGTAACAATTGGCACAGTGGTTGAATAAAAACCACAACCACATACCAGAGGGGACCCAACATCTAAAGAAATAGAGGTTCTTGACCCAAAATTACTTTATGCAATGCTATGGGAGAATGGTTTTGTTTTTGTGGTGCTTGGATTGCACAGTGGTTTTTTTTTTTTTTCCATTCTGACTACAAAGAACATGGCACAAAGTTTTTTTTTTTTTTTTTTTTTT
>NW_022196912.1:48485805-48488960 GCF_008632895.1 Mastomys coucha | reverse complement strand
ATCAAACTCTGCTTGGAACTTTGAGACATTAGTGAGATTTTGGCTAAGCTTAATGATGCTGCCGTCTGTGGGTCTCATTCTGTCCCTCTTTCTGTGAGACTTTTCCATCTGTTGTGAGGCAGATGAAAACCTCTTGCTCCTAACATAAGCAATACTCATAACTACCAACTGTCTTCCCAGTGTATGTTGCAGTGATGAGAAATCATGGACACATCTGCAGTCATTTCTCAGTGCCTATGTTCCACCAAAGATACAGCAAACCCATGGATGCCCAAATCCCTTACATGACATGCTACAGTGTTTGCATATAGCCTACCTACACCCTCTCAAATACCGTGAGTAATTACGTAGAATACCTAAAATGCAAATACTGTATAAATAGTTCTTATAAAAAGGCCTGTAGATATTCAGGCAGATACAGTCTTTCCCTCAGTATTTCTGACCTGTACTTGGTTGGGTCTATGGATATAGAAGCTATAGATATAAGAGTTGCTTGTAGTCAGTTCAAATACACATTCTATTAGACAGCCCACATTGTCCTTTGCAGGACGCTTGCAAGGTATACATTAAAGGAAGGCCATTATAGTAATCATGTCTCATTATTTACTTCTGTCACCTGACTGCTCAGAAAACGCTGATGATCACCTCTTAGTCAAATAAAACCCAAAGGTTTTATCCTGGTATTAGATTTCCACCTGGCATTCACACTTCAAAACGCCGTATCAAAACTAACAGTCCTTCCCTCTCCTCTTACATATCACCCATACTTTAGACAAATTGGATCACTCATTACTGTGCTTACCTACACCATGTTACAATTTTCCCCTACTCATTGTGACCGGGGATATGTTTCCCTTGTCTGAGATCTGTTATAAGTGCTGTGCTGTGATTGGTGCAGAAACCTTGTCCCGACTATATAATAAGCATGCAGTTCAGCTTACCCGGTGAACAGACTGGGAGACACTTTCATGCTGCCTCCCCCGGTGTTATGAAATTAGACCCAATAGCTATAGGGTGTCAGTAGGTACACATGTTAGAGTTCTTATACAGGCTTAGGTAAAGGGGGGGGTCTTTGGCTACATAAGTTTTATAGTTCCTTTTTAAAATGTTTTTATTAGTGTAGATTAAATTATATATACGTATATGGGTTCCACTGGAGTATTTTCATGTGTGCATATAATATACTTTTTAAAACAAAAATAGCTACTCCTCATTACCCTCTCTCATCTCCTTCCCCCTTCCGTGGATCCGTTTCCTTTCCAAACCAGTCCCTAAAGACCTTCTCTTGAGTGGTCTTCCCTGGCCTTCTTTTAGTAGAGCAGGCTGAGGTGATAACATGAAGAAAAGAAGCAGGGCCAGCAGAGACAGCCAAGTGGCAGCTGCAGAGTTGGTGTTGAAAGTGGCAGAGAGAGAGAGAGACCAACCAGCTGCTTTAATGGCAGCAAAGGAGGTGAGGGAGAAGAACCGTGGGAACCATAGGCTGCATGAACAATTTCAGGGGTTGGGCCATGGAAACAGTATGACTCTGGCAACCAGCAGGTCAACAGGAGCAGAGCTATGGGAAAAGCTAGTGGCCTTGAAACTTGGTAGAGGTGGTCAGTAGGCAAAGCTGCAAAGGCACTATGGTGTCAGGCTGCATGGATAGCTGCAGAAGAGGTGGAGCTGCAAGTCTGACAGTGGACAGCAGGAGCCTCGACAGCAGTGAGAAGCCTGACAGAGGTGCTAGCTGTGATGGCAACCACAACAAGCTGTAATGGCAACCACTGCCAAAGGCTGAAGAAGCCTGGGTGCCTAAGCCCTGAAGCTGCATTTCCAGTTCTTACCAAGGGCTGAGGATCCTAGATCTACATAGGAGTTATTACATTTGTAGAGCTAAAGATGCTTACACACAGATCTAAGCAAGAGCTGTCTTGCTTGGAGGGCTAAGAGTTTTAGCAGCCAAGACCTTCACTAGACCTGTGACACTAGATGGGTTACCTACTGCTGACCCCAACCTGTCTGCTGCCTCTACTTTCTTTTATCAAATGCAGAGGGATATGAAAGTACCCAAGAACTCCAGCCTGCCTCTTGCCATTTCTAACCAGGCAAAGTAAAAGGACCCCAGCCAATGGATTGGGAGCATGGCACAGGCCTTGGATGGGATTTGATACATGGGCTATAACTGTCCAACCCTGCCTGCCACATCCTCAGTTATATAAGGAGTACAACCTGGGCTACATGTGGCTGTCTCAAAATAAAACCACAAGAAGTTAAAAAAAATATCCTTAATACAATGAAGGAATGTATCAACCCAGATTCTATATGAAGAGAAAATGTCTTTTAAGGAAGAAGAAAAATAAAGGTATTTCCAGAAAAGGACTGAAAGTGTTCCTGACTATCAGAATGCCAAAGGATGCTCCTCAAGGATACTAGACAATGGTCATCTTCTCATAAAAGAATAAATCACATTTGAAAAAGGCAGTGCAAAAGAGGCAGTGATATTACCTCTTAATTCTTTTATATGAATAACTCTAAACTGATAGTAATATCCTGTATGACATAACAAAGGCAGATGGAGTACACACAATAATGATGAAAATAATGGGGTAGTAATGTTCATAACAGATTGCTTCAGGGTTTCTGTATTTTATGTGAGTGAGACAATATGTATGCAGATGGAGAAAAAGTAAGGATTTATAATGCACGTATAGAGCAATGATTAAAATATAATGCAAAGAAATACAGTCAGTTTTGGCAAGATGGAGTAACATCTTTATCCTCTTTCTTTAAACAACTGAAAATCAAGAACAGGAATATCAGCTTCATATGCAGGGTCAAGTGACGAAGGGCGGGGCAATGAATGAAGTAAGCTGTACAGTTGCCCCAGCTTACTGCCCCGAGAGTTTTCAGGCAGATCCCTGCTGCCTGTCTGAATTGAGGACTCAAAGCAGAGAGAGTTGAGAGAATGAAGAGGCTGGGACTTTCAAGACAGCTGTCAAGAGAGGAAGGCTGTACAAGAGAGAGCTCTGCTTGCAACAAGGCTTTGTCGAGTCTTTAGGTGAGCATCAGTAGGTACATATGTTGGAGGGAATTAGAAGACATTGGGGAAAGTACTAGCAAGACAATCACAGGACTTAATGCATACAGCTTACAGAGGGCCTGAAAAACCCCTCTTC
>NW_022196912.1:48470805-48480805 GCF_008632895.1 Mastomys coucha | reverse complement strand
CCTCAACATTTGAACTGGCTATGTTCTGCGGTATCATTTAGCATACAGTACTCTCACTAATCTGTTATTATGGTCTTAAAGGCAGCACATCTTTTCCAGGAAGTCTTTGGGGGGTACCTTACCAGTCTGTGATGTGTTGAGAAAGCTTGGTGTTTCCATCTAAACAGTAACACGAGGCCTCATTCTTACAATTTTTTTTTTTTTTACAAGAAATGGTGATTGGAATGTAAAATTTGAAAATAATATGATTGGTTGGAATTCCTATGACTTTTATAAAAATCACTGTTCTAATCAGTATATATTATGGCTAAAATCCATGTATTTTTAGTGTTTTATATCTTGCCACATCTCTGTCATACACTGGGGTGATCTGATCTTTGGCAAGCACTTTATGGAAGTATTTAAATGATCCTAAAGGTGTTTAATGCCAGAAGTTGAAAGAAATCTAAGGCCCTCTTTCCCCCACATCCCCATACAATAAAATCTGTAATTTATTTCATAAAAGAAGAGGAAGATGAAGAAGATGAAGAAGAAGAAGGAGGAGGAGGAGGAGGGGGAGAAGAAGAAGAAGAAGGAGGAGGAGGAGGAGGAGGAGGAGGAGGAGGAGAAGAAGAAGAAGAAGAAGAAGAAGAAGAAGAAGAAGAAGAAGAAGAAGAAGAAGAAGAAGAAGAAGAAGAAGAAGAAGAGGACTAGGAACAAAGAAGAGTTTTTCTTTGTTTTTGTTTTTAATAACAAGAGCCATTTCAATTCATGTAGAAAATATAGCAATCACAAATGCCTCATAGACAAATATTAAATTTCAAAATACATAAAGTAAAAGCTGTCAGAACTAAAAGTTCCATAAACAAACTTACAGACACAGTGAGAGATTTCAAAATCCCTTAATGAAAACCCAGCAGAAGGGCAAAGGCTATAGTTCATTGGCAGAACACTTGTCTGTTTTGTATAAGGTCCTGTATTTAACCTCGAATACTAAGTATAATTTATAAATAATGAGTAGCCCAATAACAAATATCTCAAATTTAAAACATTAGGTAAGACAAAAGCAAACAACACCCCATGAATCCCTGATCGAGCATTAACACCCTGTGACCTTACTGACCTTTAAACCATATGCCACTCAACAACAGACACATGTCATTCACCAAACTAGAAGTTCTCCTAGACCATACAAAAGTCTTCATAGGTTTCAAATGATCAAATTGTTACTAAGTATACACGATGATGCTACACACAATAGGTCAGAGATAAACAGAATTCTCTCTGGGAAATCCCCAAATACTAGAAAACTAGTGCTAAAGTAATAAGACGAAGGGGAAATGACAAAGGGAAATTACAAAGCTGATTGAACTTAATCAAAGTGAAAATACATCATGCCAAAGCAGGTGGGGAAGCAAGACCCAAAATAAGCGTTGTGGGGTAAAATAGCAGAAAGAGGAAAGCACCTGTATTTTAAGGCATTAGAAAAGAGAACAGAACTCAGCTTGAAAGGAATCAGGAGGTTATAAGTAAATAATCAATTTACTGGCAGTGGAAAATTAATGGAGATAGCAAGCCAAAAGGATGTTCTGACAGTCCCAGCCACAGGACAAACCCACACATAATTCATAGGAGCTTTAAATCCAACTGGAGAGTTTCATGGCTGACTCCTTCTGTGTGGTAGGCCCACCCTGGGAAAGAGATCTATATTCTCTGTCTTGCTATTTCAGACAGTTGTAGTCTGATATCATCTCGAGAAGGAGACTATTGTTTGAGACTGGGCTACTCTGGTGACCTGAAATCAAGGAACAATCATACTTCAAGTAGCCTGAGGGCATTCGGTTACATGTTGGTAGAAGACAACCATTCTGGAGAGGACAAGGGTCCTACACAGATGTGCTAAGAAGCTTAAGCTGCAGGAAAGTGGTCAAGAGTATTGAGGTCTATGGCTCTGCCCTCTGTGGTAAGGGATGTGGACTATAGTGGACACTGAGAGCCCCCAGCTCATAGCTAATGGACTGCTCATCCCCCCAGTGGTCTCCCTGATGTGAATAATTTGCTTCTATACAGGACCGAGAACATCGAGTCCTAGTCTGGCGAAACAACTGATTTCCACAACCCTTCTCTCTAGCGGGGTGGTAGTGGACTTGTGGCCATGGTCTGAAAGCACAGAAAGCAGAAGGCAGAGTTCTGTAGTACTCTGGCACACATCTCACTGGTCTTTTTGCTACTTCTCCATTTGATACACTGGGGTGATACCTTTCACTTGGACAAATGGTATCCTCAGGGTCACAAACTAGTAGCTTTTGGAACAAGTAGGAAACTTTCTGGTCCATCAACCAAAAATCACAGAGCAACAACCTGTAGCTCCTGGAATACGAAAAAGGAATGTAGACTTGCCTAAAACTGGGCATCAAGCCTTGGCTGCACTGGCCCGCCTGCACATAGCCAGCCTGAGTGGATAGTTTTGGTGGTGTTGCTTTCTCTTCTTTCAATGATACTTGGGATTGAGACCTCAAGTGAAAAAAAAAGGCTAGGAAGACCACCAAATAATATTAGAAGAGATATGTGTGCCAAAGGATGCACAAATTGTAACTTAGAAATGCAGGTAACAAATAAGGCAACATGACTCCTAAAATGTTTATAGGTACTCAATAACTAAGTCAAAAGATATTGAAGTCATTAAATGTAGGAGAAAGAATGTTAAAGTTTTGTTTTAAAAATGATTAATGACCTCAAAGAAGATAGAAGATCTGAATAAGAAAGGCAACAATATGGATGAGAAAGCCACTAAAAAACAAAAACAAAAACAAACCTGATAGTCTGAAACAAAAGAACAAACAAACAGAAAATAGAAATGAAAAACTCAATACATTGATGAAAGACATGGTGGACTTCATCACCAATATAGTAGACTAAAGGGAAGAAATAATATTAGGGTCTAGGGGCTGGTAGAAGGTACAGCTGTTAAAGTTCTTTCTACCCAAGTATGAAGATCTGAGTTTGGATCCCCACCACCCCAAAAAAAGCAGGATGTAGTGACACACGTTAGTAACTCTAGTGGGTGAAAATAGGTAGACTCCTAGAACTCAATGTCAAGTCATGCTCGCCATTTGATGAGCTCTCAATTCAATAAAAATTCTGTTTCAAAAAAAAATAAGGTGAATGGGGGGGAATGGTAATCAGAGTATATTATACATATACATACATACATACATATATATATATATATATATATATATATATATATATATATATAAACCTATTTTCAATAAAAAGGTGGAAGAAGACAGAGGAAGACACCTGCCTCTGACTTATAGTTCTTGCACACACACACACACACAACACACACACACACTCTAAAGAATTCCAGATATGATGGTAAAGTAGAATTCATGTTGGAACAAGTGCCTGAGTACAGAGAACAGAGACATTTTATCACTCCATCAGCTACTTCTTGCTTTCCCACCTCAACTTGATCAGTGCCCTCAAGAAACTTCTGATGCTGAACTCATGAACATTCTCTACCATCAAACTGGATTTGCTGTTGTGATTGCAACCAATGTATTTACTGACATAGCTGTGTTTAGCTGGGTTAAAAGACTCCTATGAGTAAATCTCCAAAAGATGTGCCATAATGGACTTTATAGAAGGGGCTTCCAGTGACTACTTCTAGGACCAGCATCAGTAATCCAATGGGGAAAGGTAAAGCTATGGGAGCTAAGCATAAGCTCTAAACAATGCTTTGGGTATTATACAACCATCAGCCACTCCAAACTTGAGCCACCTAAGGACTGTGGAGTACCAGGTACCTACCATAGGCCTCTTGGATATTCATTCAGGCTCCCAAGATATTCTGTCCCCAACCTAGAGTTGACCAGAGCTCATTCTATGTAGAACAACTAGAATTAGGGAGCCATACCAAAAAGTAACAGAGGAGAGGTCCAAAAAATAGTATTCTGACTCTTGGATAGTTCAGTCCAACAATAGCAGCTTCTCAGAAGACTAGGGATAGAAACCAGGCCCTGATCACTAGTCTCTCAAAAGAACAATGACTCAACTCTCTTGCACTTAATCCTTTCTAAACATTGCACACAGTTACACTGAAAGTGGCAAGGTAGAGACCAAGATGACTAAGAATATTCTTCACCTTCCTCAAGAATGACTGTGACCAGAGAAACAGGTAAGCTAACTGAAGATCTTCACCTCTTCCTCTGCTCCTCTGAATCCAATTCTCTGTTCTCAGCTCTGCAGCAGACCAGTAGCTGTAGTCACATCCCTCTATTGCTTCCATCTCTGGTGGATCATATATACCTTCCCCTCCTAAAATTCTTCTCCCAACTTACTGCATTATTTTAAGACCCAACTCATGCAGATATTCCCCACAAACCTACATCTGCAGCAGACCAGTAGCTGCAGCCACATCCCTCTACTGCCACCATCTCCAGTGGATCCACACAGATCTCTATCCACCTAGACTGTCTTCCCTTACTCATTGCTTGTCCAGTCCCAACTCTAGCAGGCACTCTTTTGGAAGCCATAGGCCATTCTAACCAGGGAAACAACTAGGCTAACTGCTTATATTTACCCCTCTCTCCATTCCTCTAACCCCCAGTCCAATCTCCCAGACTCATCCCCAGCTCTGTAGTAGACCTTCTACCATGGCCTTTCCAAACTCTCTGGCCCCATTGCCAGGGGACTAAGCAGATTCCAATGGAACATAATTCTTTCTTTCTATTTGTGTACCTTCATAATCCCAGCCCCAATACTCAGAAACACATTTTACTTAGAACTCCCAGTGGCCATACATATCAGGATTCCAGAAGAATTTCCTACCAGGCAACACACAGCTGCTACATTCTCCTCAGAACCAAAGAAGGCAACAGAAATCAAGGAACAAAACATTCACCCATTAAAGACAAAATCATATTATCAACACCTAGAATTACAATCTTCCTAATTTAAAATTCCTAGATGTAAATGTAAAAGTACAATTAATAACAGCCAGGACAGTATGTCTCTGCTAGAGCCCAGCAACCCTACCACAGCAGGCACTGAGTATTGCCACGTAACTGATACGCAAGGACCTTAAAATAGCCTTTATGAATATGACATAGGTTCTTTAAGAGGAAATGAGTCTCTTAAAGAAATCTATGAAAACACAAATAATGAAAGAAAATGAATAAAAGAGAATAAAACCACTCAAGACCTGAAATTGGAAATAGACTCAATAAAGAAAACCCAAACTCAAAGAAATCTGGAAATGAAAAATTTAGGAACTCCAACAGGAACCTCAGGGGAGAACCTCACTATCAAAATACAAAACATGGAAAGAGAACCTCAGGCACTGAAGACAGGATAGAAGAAATGGATACCCCAGTCAAAGAAAATCTAAAAACCCCTGACACAAAATATCTAGGGAATATGTGATAGTATGAAAAGACCAAATGTAAGAATAACAGAAATAGAGAAAGAATAAGAAACATAGGTTAAAGGTTCAGAAATATTTTTAAAAAAAATTTAGAAGAAAACTTTCCTAACCTAAAGAAAGGGAAACCTAGCTGTATCTGTAGAGGAATTTTAATCCAGCAACATGGCTACTCTGGTAAGGGATCACATCCAATAACTAGATCAGTGTGATCTGGCTGGAATACCAACACATCCTTAATATACACCTTTACTCTCAAACAATGACGGTAAAGTTGGTTTTTAGAAGTAAGCTGCCATGTTTGAAAGTGATGTCTAATTGAGGGACAGACAAAGTGATAAATCATAGAAAGATTTGACAGAATCAGTCAGAAATAGGATATGGCCAACTCTCATGAGAACAGCATAGGAAAGAAATGTGACTTAAGAGTGCAGGAGAGAGAGAGAGAGAGAGAGAGAGAGAGAGAGAGAGAGAGAGAGAGAGAGAGAGAGAGAGAGAGAGAGAGAGAGAGAGAGGAGAGAATAGGAGGGCAGAGCAATTCAGTGAGAATCTGGGAGAAGCCAGTCTGAATCAGTTATCTTGGGGAGGAATTTGAGCCAGAACAGCTGAGTTGAACCAGCCAACCAGCCAGAGTTCAGAAAGAACTAGAAAGGGTGAGCTTACTCAGCAGTAAGTCTCTGAGATGACAATTACATCTAGCCAATAAAAACTATATTTACAATTGACTGTGCTAAGGGCAATCTACAAATTGAACTAATGTGACTTCTTTTTAATATACATATATTTTATATTTTTTTCCTTGTAGCTCTAGCTAAGACTTCAAGCACTAAATCAAATAATGATAGAGATAGTAGGCACCCTTTCCTCATCACTACTGATTTCTTTAGGACTTTTACCATGAACTTTGTCAAATATATGTTTGCTTCTGTTTATATGATCATATTTATATCTTTAAACTTATTTATATGATGTGTTACATTTACTGATTTGCATGTGTTGACTCAATCATACATCTCAGGATAAAGCCAAGTTAGTTATAGTACATGGTCTGAATATGTTCTTGAATTTCATTTGTAAGTGTTCTGTTGAGAATTTTTTCATCATTCTCCTTAGGAAACTCAGGTTGTAGCTATGCTATTATTAATATTATGACTTTATCTAACTTTTAAGGCAGGATATCATTAGCTTGATAAGAAGAGTTTGGCTGGAGATATGGCTCAGTGGTAAAGAGGCCTTGCTGCTCTTGAAGAGGACCTGGGTTCTGTTCCCAAGACTCCTATCTTGGCTTACAACTATCTGTGACTCCAGTTCTAGATAATCTATCTGATGGCCTCTTTTGAGAACACGAACATGGTTCACACACAAACATGGAGGGAAAAAAACACGCATATACATACAATAAGATAAATATATCTAAAACAACAAGGTTTGGTAGTATTCCTTTTCTTTATGTTTATAGCATGACTAGAGGGTCACTGGTACCATACCATCCCTGAAGGATTGGTAGAATTCATCAATTATCTCTGAATTCATACCTTATCTCTGTGGGGAGAGTTACTTAATCATTACCTCAGTCTTAAGCTTATGATGGATCCACTTAATCTGATTTAATTGTATTAGGTTATATGAATTTAGAAATTTATCCACTTATTCTCAGCTTTCCAAGTTTTTGGAATATAAGCTCTCAGAGTATTCCCTAATGTTTTAGATTTTATGAGGGTTTTATGAGAATTCCATTTTATTTCTAATTTAATTAATTTTGATTTTTCTTCTTATTTTGACTAGAAGTTTGAAAAACTTGATCTTTCAAAGAAGCAACTCCTTATTTGATTGATTCAATATATCGCTCTTCTAATCTATGTTTTTATTAATTTCTTCCTCATATTTCTTGCAATTTATCGGATTTGAGTTTAACTTACAGTCGTAGAGACAATGCTGTTTGTTGGATGTTGGAATATATAAATTTAAACATTTGACAGGGAACTTATTATAATTCATTAAACCATCAGTGGCTTCATTGTAGGTCTTTGATATCAGCTGGCTTCCATGCTTCTCTGTTAGGTATGCTCTGAAGTATTTTTTACCATCAGTAGGGTTGAAAGTTACTGACAAGACAATTCTGGCAACATACATGGTTGCCTTCAGAAGGCTGATCTCTGAAGAACCATGTTCAATACACAAAGGTTACTAATTGAGAAACATAGAAGAGGAGAAATTATTTTCTTTAATAAGAGGAACTCCTGCTGGAAAGATGTTCTATTGAGGTACAACACTGATTGACTTGTTACAGTAGTATCTTTTTATGAATGGGCAATAAATTCCAGGCTCTTCATGAGAGTCTGAAACTGTGGCTACTCTCATCTTTTCTATAGCAGAAACTTTAAGTTTGAAATTATATGCATCACCAAACCCTGTGTGTTAATGAACAGGTCACCAGAATGGTGGTATTGGAAGGTGGCTCTCATTAGGTCTCAGCTTTTGCTTCCTGTCCATGTGAGCTGTTTTGTTGTTATCATGTTTTCTCTATGATGCACGGCCTTGCCACAGTCCCAAAGCTAGAGACCACACATGGAAGTAGAATGTGTAAGCTAAAATAAGCATTTTTTGTTTTACAACATGATTCTTATTTTTTTTTCATTATAATAATGGAAAGCTAATACGCAGAGCTATCTATGAAAAATTTAAACTCATAAATTAAGTCAGGGATTTACAACTATCAATAAAATACAATAATTATAATAAAATTTATACAAATACAGCCTTTCTCTCAAATATCTTATCATACTATAGTTGTCCTTCTTGTGATGATGTTGAATGATTCAATGTTTGTGTAATGAAATGACACGGAATTCCTAACTCTGTAATGGCTACTTGAACACAACACTATGATACTGCTGTCAGCTGAGACAGTGAGTAAATGACTTACAGGCAGGAAGTGTCTCAGTATGGACACACTCAATTATGATGACTCATATTCTAGCTAGGCCAGAGCCAGGTGGCATGATACTTCATCATGCTCATCCAGAACAGGGTATAATTTAAAATTTATGAATTTGGGGGAATATATGGATTCATTAAATTTATAAATTAAAATTTCCATTTAATATTTTTGGACTACAGTTGACATTATGGGAAATTGAAACCATAGAAAGCAAAGCTATAGTCAATGGTTGAAGTTGTTACTCTACTTCTAGTTCCAATAATAGCACTTAGAGTAGGGTCCCAGTAAAATTCTTTTTGAATGAGTGAAAGAGAGCTGTCCTGTAAGTTAATGTGATGAGGATTAGCCTGCCTTTAGCTCCTTATCCAGCACTTATCTTCCTACTGCTGTCTCACAAGATAAAATCTTCCTGCTACCAGGATCTTCTAAAGCTGGCCTCTGCTCAGAGGTAATGCTAGTGGGAATGGGAACAGGAAAGTTTGTTGAAGCAGTATTGAGAGACCCTAGGAGAACTTTTGACATCAATTACAAAGGCAATGCACATTTACTATGCATTCAAAAATAATGAGACTATATAAAGTCCAGGGCAGAAGGCTGTGATGACCTAACCTTTGCTTTTGAAATTATTGTGACAGAAATACACACTTGGAAGAATTCAGATGTTATGGATCTTTGCAAGTAGGTGAAAAGCTCCTTTCTCTTATTTTAAGTTGGTTCCCTTGAGAAGTTGCTATTGCTGGCTAGGAATGCATTTAGGCTTATTATTAGGGTGTATGTTCACTAAATGCACCATTTTCTTGACTGATTACTAACTTGGTAAAGAAGTAGGCCACATTTAAGTTAAACTATCCTCATTCACAGATATTTGAATAACATTTCCCTATTAACTGTGTTCTGATGTAACACTCATATACTTATTTTTACAGTTATACATGTACTTCTGTGGATAAATGTTAGAAGTAGAAACATTAATTTATTTAGGACAAAAGTAGGGATAACTGCTTAAAGCAATGATTCTCAACCTGTGGTTCTTGACTCCTTTGGGCATAAAATGACCTTTTCACAGGGGCCACCTAAGAGCATCGGAAAACACAGAAAAACTCGGAAAACACAGACATTACATTACAATTTGTAACAGTAGCAAACAGTTTACAATTTGTAAAGTAGCAATGAAAATAACTTTATGATTGGGGGTCACTACAACATGAGTAACTGTATTAAAGGGTTGCAGCATTAGAAAGGTTGAGACTCACCACCTTAAACCAAAAGGCAGACAGCCCTCAATTTCTGGTCATTTTCTGAAAATTTCCCTCCCCCTGTTAGTGGATGTAGTAAAGAATGAAACAGAATTGTTGATATAGTTCACTGTGTCCTAAAAGGGAGATGTTTGGGCAGAACCAGTGGGCTAAACACCAAAGAGAAACAGAAGTCAATCAGTTAATGGGAGAGCAGACTGTGATAAAGAGCCAACCTGGCCACTTTCCTATCTCTCTGGATCATCAGATGCAGTATTCTGGAAACGGCATGGACCAAGGGCAAAAGGGTAGAGGGATTCAGCTAAGCACCAGTCTGATACACATACTGTTCAAAGACTGAGAATCACCAGGCTTTCTTACATGTGTGGACATTCTTGAAACTGTGAATATACAAAA
>NW_022196912.1:48436721-48470795 GCF_008632895.1 Mastomys coucha | reverse complement strand
AAAAGATAGAAGTATTTGTTATTAGGCCAGTCAAAAAAATAAGAGACTTATGACCCGGGGCAAGTATGATGCTATATACTATTTGGACAAGAAAATGTTTAAAATTGAACTACTCTTATGCTGACTTAACAGATGAGGAACCAGAAGAAGAGAGAAGTAATTGGTATGGTTACAGGAACAGTCCTCCATTGCTGGTGGGATTGCAAGCTGGTACAACCACTCTGGAAATCAGTTTGGTGGTTCCTCAGAAAGCTGGACTTAGTACTACCTGAGGACCTAGCTATACTACTCCTGGGCATATACCCAGAAGATGCTCCAACATGTAATAAGGACACACGCTCCACTATGTTTATAGCAGCCTTATTTATAATAGCCAGAAGCTGGAAAGAACCCAGATGTTCCTCAACAGAGGAATGGATACAGAATATGTGGTACATTTACACAATGGAGTACTACTCAGCTATTAAAAACAATGAATTTATGAAATTCTTAGGCAAATGAATGGATCTGGAGGTTATCCTGTGTGAAGTAACCCAATCACAAAAGAAACACACATGGTATGCACTCACTGATAAATGGATATTAGCCCAGAAGCTCGGAATACCCAAGATACAATCCACAAACCACAAGAAACTCAAGAACAAAGACCAAAGTGTGGATACTTCGATCCTTCTTAGAAGGGGGAACAAAATACCCATGGAAGGAGTTACAGAGACAAAGTGTGGAACAGAGACTGAAGGAATGACAATCCAGAGACTGCCCCACTTGGGGATCCATCCCATATACAATCACCAAACCCAGACATTATTATGGATGCCAACAAGTGCTGGCTGACAGGAGCCTGATATAGCTGTCTCCTGAGAGGCTCTGACAGTGCCTGACAAATACAGCCATCCATTAGACTGAGCACAGGGTCCCCAATGAAGGAGCTAGAGAAAGGACCCAAGGAGCTGAAGGGGTTTGCAGTCCCATAGGAGGAGCAACAATATGAGCTAACCAGTACCCCCAGAGCTCCCAGAGACTAAACCACCAACCAAAGACTGCACATGGTGGGACTCATGGCTCCAGCTGCATATGCAACAGAGTATGGCCTAGCCGATCATCAATGGGAGGAGAGGACCTTGGTCCTGTGAAGGCTCTATGCCCCAGTGTAGAGGAATGCCAGGACCAAGAAGCAGGAGAGGGTGGGTTTGTGAGAGGGGGTGGGGGATGGAGGGGTAGGGGATAGGGGGATTTTTGGAGGGGAAACCAGGAAAGGGGAGAACATTTGAAATGTAAATAAAGAAAATATCTAATAAAAAAACCAAAATGAGGAATCTAGACTTAAATCCAGACTAGGAACATGGAAGGCACCAAAAAGCTGTGAATATTAGCTTCTGAGACCTTCAGATTAGTAGATGAAATCAGAATGTGCATTTTGACCTGGTGAGGGGCTGTGGGATACATCTGGTAGGAGCTGAAAGTCTGAGATTCTCCTCATAAAATAGGAGTCCTGGGATTACCTGCCAAGATCACAGACATTTAGGAAAGAAGCATATAACGTCTACATTGTTGATCATAAGCCAAGAACTGCATGGGGAGTGGAGCTACTGGTGTGGGGTTTTGTTGTTGTTGTTGTTGCTGCTGTTTCTTGCTTGTTTGTTTGTTTGTTTAAAATCATAAGAAAATTTGCCCTTTGAGCTGATCTGACCTCACTTCTATTCAGAACCTAAAAGCTCTCAGAAGGGCTTAGGGCCAGATCAGCATTCTCTGTGGGGCTTCCTGGCACTTGCTATGCTGTGGTCATAGGATGACCCATTATCTGTTCAAATGTTCCAGCCCCATTGTAAATTTTCTCAAAGCTATGACATATCACTCTGAGATATTTTACTAGATGCTTACAATTCCAAAAAGGCGGGGGGGATTCTTAATGAAGAAATGATGGCATCATGGTGTCTTTCTGTAGGAAAAATATATGTCTCTTCCATTCTTTCTGTCATGGAGATACCTGTGTTGGGATCAGAAGGGTTACTAAATTTTCATTCAACAGAGGTCAAACACATAGATTGGGAGTGGCCATTGATGCCCCATTGCTGCTTTGCTGATTTTTAGAAGAGCGAAACTAATATATAGTCTTTTTTTCCCAATAATTTATTTATTCACTTTACATCATGATCACAGCCCCTCCATCCTCCTCTCCTCCCAGTCTGACAATTACAAATTCCTTCCCAAACTACCTCTCCCCTTCTCCTCAGAGAAGGTGAAGTGCACCCCTCCTTGGGTGCACTTGCTTGGGGTCCCTGGCTCTGGGACATCTAGTTTCAGCAGGACTAAGCACAATCTCTCCCACTGAAACCCAATCAGTCAGTCTAGTTAGGGGAAGGGGATCTAATGGCAGGCTATGGTCAGAGACAGCCTCTGCTCCAATTGTTAGGGGACCCACACAAAGACCAAGCTGTACATATGCTACAAACATGTAAGGGTCTAGGTCCAGCCCCTGTATGCTCTTTGATTGGTAGTTCAGTCTCTGTGAGCCCCCGCGGGTCCAGGTTAGTTGACTCTCTAGGTCTTCTTGTGGTATTCTTGACCCCCTGGCTCCCTCACTTCTGTCTAACATACAGTCTTTAATGTGACCATTTATTCATTGATTTTATAAGGATTTAATGGATAATAGCCAGGCTCTTTGCTAAGTCTTGCAGATGGAGGACTTTTCCCACTTTTAGACTGGTACAAATCCCATCACAGCTGTGATTTCAACCAGTGAGGTGACTTGGTGATCTATAGTATCAAGCAATGCTTCTGGTTTTTAGCTCTTGAGTACTGCTTCTGAAAGAGATGAACATTTGCACAGTTGTTGAAGGTCCCTAGGTTCAATCCAAGGCATAATCCCATAGTTTGGTTACTTAAGATTGTTGTTCCCTTCTTTTATATTCTTCAAGAAAAGAAGCTCATTGCCTCCAATGTTCTCATCATTCTAGGATGGCAGAATAGTTTCAAAAAATAATGTGCTTTCAATGGACACATTATACCTCATGTCCAGTGGAAACACTGGAGTCTGGGCTTCCTTTATCTACCAGCTTCTGTTTGCTTGCCAAATAACCACCTCTCATTAATGATAGAATTTGTGGTTTTCTTCAATAACTAAAAAAGGTACTCAATCTCAAATGTCTAATTGGCTGTAGACCTCAGGAGAAAACTGAGAACAATGGGCATGAATGGAAGCTGGGAACCTTAGACAAATGGAGTCTGTTCCTAACATTAACACAGGTAGAAATAACTCCTTGAAGACCCCAGCTACTAGCCACCATAGCTATAGATCCCAACTTGCTTGGCTTCACGGATACAGACTTGGTGTCTCAGGGCTGGAGCAACTGGCCAGGTCTGGTAGTCAAGTTGTACATTACACAGAAAGAAGGGAACATGTGAGTAACTCTCATCAGGACACTCAGAGCAATTTCTTCAACACAGTCAGGGGTTTGGGTATAGTGCCCAAATGACTAATGTCCTTTATAAAATAGGAAATAACATGGTCCTTATGCTTCTCAGAAAAACAGTTTTGATGACACATTCTACAGATGTAAAGGGTGGTAACTGATTAAAATATCTCTAGGATCTAGCAAGATAGAGTTTAATGATTTACTGGGTGTGATGAGAGGCAGAGAAGAGGGGGAGGTAGAAAGGGAGGGAGAGGAACTGGAACTGAGAGTTAAGGAAGGAGAAAGGGAGACAAGAACTGGATCCTGTGTCTCTGAAGTCTAGGATGGGCAGCTTGAAGAAGAATGGAGATTCTTTTGACTCAGGATGAGGAACCTACCTAATTTGTGTTCCAGTTTCCCTTTTTGTAGGATGGGGGAGTAATAGTATTTGCTCCAAGAAGTCAGGTGGAGGGCATGTGATGCCTGAAATGCTGGCATGATGCCAAGCACTGCAATGGGCTTCAGAGTTACTGTTGTTAGTTGCTTGAGGTGCTCCCTACCAATCTCTTCCAGTTTATTAGTCAAGGCCCCATAATTTCGAAATATAAACCAGCTTGAATAAGTTACAGACACTCTTAACAGGAGGGACACTGAGGCTCTTAGTTGAAAATAATGTTCTGGGCACATTGGTTAGAAATCAAGGAAATGGATTTTAGTTTTTACAGATCTGACTGAGACCATGTCTTCATGATATTCTGGTTTTGCTTTTAGAAACTGCCAAATCACACATCACTTCTACCAGGGGAATGACACAGCATTATGAAACTTCCACACTCTCATGAGGGCGGCAACCAGGTTTCTTACATAACAAGGGCTTTGGCACAGAGTCCTTGGTGGCTTGCCAGTCTTCCACTCCCCAGAAAAAGGCGTCAAGATTATTTGGATAGTTGGGTATGATCCAAGCTTAGGGCATAGGACAGTGTGCAGGCCAACACAGCAGGAGGGCAACTCCTGGGCATTTTGAGTAAACAAGCAAATGCTTCAAGATCATTGGCATTTCCAGTTCCATCAGAACATGCTTGGTGGGGGGTGTCTGGGTCCTGACCTGTCTTGGATTCTGGATTTTATGTAACCTACAGAGACCGTGTATCTTCTAGAGTCACCTGAAGGGTCTTCAGTTCTCAACTAGGTCATATGGAATAGAACTGCCCCCACGAGCCTTTCCTGACACCTCAAACTGAGGGAAGCAGCATGGAGCACTTTCACCTATGAAAAACAGTTTGCATAGGAGAAAGAGTCTAACTTTCCTAAAGGGAAGATGGAGCCAGAGCCAAAAAAGATCAAGATCAACTTTCCATCTGGGAGGCAATAGCCTTCAGTGCCAGTAATGCAGAAACTAGCTAAGTTCTTATTAAAGTTCCAGCACAAACATTCCATTCATTTTTTTTTTATTCTGCTCTATTAACACTGCTTGCTAGAATCTGGATGGTTCTATAGTGTGGGATTGCTTTACCTTTATAAGTCCTCTTGATCCAGTGAAACTAAACCCTGAGAAGGAATGATCTTGACTGCTGTGTGCGACCTAACGTTGCATTGCTTTTATGTTAGGGAAATTAATGCCCTTTCCAGGATAAAAGGGTGACTGAATTAATGACACATTATTGAAACCAGGCCCATTTTATAAGCGTTTGCTCTCATAGTTCCACTGGCAGAGTCTTGTTGAGTAGATTTAGTCTTGAAGATGGTTGTTATTCATGTCAGGTATTGTCCTTGGCATTTTCAACACATTATCAGAATTTCAACAACAATACTTCCAAGTGCATGTTATTGCCCCATGACAGATGAGGAGACTTGCGTCAGAGGAGTGGCTTTGGCTAGGAAAGGAGGCACAGGGGCCTGGTGGAGCAAGCTTGCTACATCAAAGCACCAACTTTTTACCTCTTGTTGGTACTGGGGGATTCTTCTGTTTTAGTAATTCAGATTTGACTTGAACTTTCATTAGAAATTTCACTCAACCTTTTGCCAAATGGCAAGTGATTCTGAAGTGAGATTAGACTTTTACATAAGGGTCAAAGTCTCATGAATTGGCCCTGGCAAGACTGTTCAGTGGGTAAAGGTGCTTGTTGCACAAGCCTGATAAACTGAGTTTAATCTTAGAAACGCATGGAGGAAGGAGACTAAGTTCCAAATGTTGCCCACCTCTATGCACACCAATATTAAAGAATTAAAAACCCCTCTGTTTTAAATCCCCCTGCCCTGCCATTTGCTTTGGTACCACCAACAAGAATGTGCCACGTATGGATTCCTTTGCCATTTGTGAGCAGATTGTAGAAAAACGTGATTGAGAGCAGAACTCAGTTCACTCAGGCCTTGCCCGAGAATTGCACGGGAATTTTCAGCAGTGCAACAGTTTCCATTATTTCCTTGTTTTGCAGAAAGAAGTAGCTCAACCGCAGTGCAGCACCCTCCGCTTTGCACCCCAGCCCAAGAGAATTTGGGGAGGGAGCAAGTATCTCCCATGCTGATTCCAAAGCTCCTTGCATGATGAATTGGGCTATACATTTCCAAAACAGTCAATTGCCAATGTTCCACAGAGCACGCATTCTGCAGATGCTGGTGGTGGTCAACAACAGAAGGGGCCAGTGAGCAAACAGCTTTGAGAAATTCCAGGTTTCTCCACAGCAGGTCATCCCAGTACTTCTACGGTACTGATAAAGATCTGAGTCTATGTTATAAGGACACAGATTGCATTGCTGTCTAGTTGACTCAACCATATCATTATTTTGGGGAGAACTATGTTATCAGAGCCTGGGAAGTGCTGTGTTAATCCTACTCTTATCACCTTCCTTCCTCATCTCTGTGCCTTTGTTGATGTGATCAGCCATTTTTCTGTTCATTCATCCTCTGCTAGGTAGAGGACAGTGTCATGTCCCTGGTGGGTAGTCATAGCATATTTGGTGCATTTTAGAATGAATAGTCTAGCTTAGAAGGTAAGAGACACAAACAGATACAACTCCATTCTAGACAATTAAAAAAAAAAAAGAAGCATTTCTGCTGTCTACAAAAGAAAGTCAAATTAGATCTCAAGAGCTGAAACAAAAGTAAAAATCCCTTTTCATTAAGGGAACAGATTGGCATCAAGAGTAAAGGCATCTCGTGGATCTGGTTTCTGGGCAGAACTTCCGTTTGCACAGCACTGCCTATGACCTGCCATCTCTTTTACTGATCTGACCTCATTGCAACATCACTTCACTGTGGTTCCAGGAGTCCCTGAGGGCAGCCTCTGCAGGCAGAGGAGAGGGAGTGGTGTGGACTCACTCCAAATACTTAGTCTTAAATGGTATTAAGGTTTTATAGACAAGCAGAGGGCAGACTGGTGGCACCATCCACCCATTGGCCTTTTGCCTAGCTTGGATGCAGTTTTCCTGGCTGAAGAACCCTCTTCGCAGAGTTTATTTCTAGCTTCTGGCTATTGACAATACAAGTAAACAAAAGGCTGAGCTGTTCTGTCCCAGGCACAGCATTAAGAGGAACCAAAATTAGTCCCAAAGGCCAGGGTGAGAAGCGAAGTCATCCTTAGATAAATGTATCAGTAAAACCGGAGATGCTTAGACAATGCTCGGAGGAAGCATTACTTGGACCCCAGACTGATTTCTTTATGGCCTTTAACTGGCTGGATGAGGCTTTCCCACATTATGGAAGATAATGTGGCTCACTAAATATTAGTGTTATCCACCCCCACCAAAAAAAATCACAAAAAACACAGAGTAGTGCTTAATTAAGTATCTGGGTACCAAAGCTTAGGTAAGATGATGCATACAATTGTTCATTTATATACATTAGTGCCCTCTTTTTATGGAGGATATATTTTAATAGACCTAGTAGGCACAGAAATTATGGATAGTACAAAATCTTGTACATACTGTCCCATCCCCATGTAAACACATGACTAAAGATAATAGGTGAGTTTCACATAAGTAAGAGGTTAACATAATAACTTAATAACAAAATAGAGCATTTACAAATACACACCACAACAAAGAGTGTATGAATGTGCTTTCTCTCTCTTGCAACTACTACAAAGTAGGTAGCATATATAGGGTAGATGTACCACAAAGCAATGACTCACACCCAAGCAGGATGGGGCAGGACAATGTGGGATTTCATCCCACAGCTCAAAACAACATGCAATCTAAACTCATGGACTTATCCATTCATATCTTTGGACCAAGGTTAACTGTAAATAGTCAGGAGCACCATACAGTATGTGTGTGTGTTGGGCAGAGAAGTAAACTGTAGTGGATTGTAGCCAAGCTTCTATATCCCCACAAGGTCACTCTTCGTCCTGCTACTGTGCCTCCAAATGTGCACTTGCCCTTTTCTGCCTCTTGTTTTCTGACTAATGGTGAAGCCTACTCCTCAGTGCCACCTCAGACAATCTTGTGGCTGATCTGGCTCCAGCCATCCTGTCTCGTTCCTTCTTTCACAACTGTTCATGGGTTCCCACCTTCTAGCCTTTTAGTTGCACTTTCCTTGACAAGGAAGGTCTTCTTTCAGGTTTCTCACTGGACTGACTTCTTATTACTGAATCTTTGCCCAGAGTAGCCTTATTTGTTATCTCCTGTAAACGAACCCTGGCTCCATCCCCTCACGCCTAACATATTCCCACATATCTGTTGGTGGCCCAATATGTTACCCCATAGGACTATTTTTTCCAGAGAACTCACCACAATCTGAATTAGTTATGAATCTCTTTATTTTCTGTCTTCCTCACACCATAGCTTTTCTGCTCGGCTTTGTCTATTTAGCCCTGCCATAGCACCTGCCATGTGTGTAAGGTCTCCAGAATCAGTTATGGAATGAATCCATGGCTGTACAGTAGACTTTTGCCCATGGCTTAGCTGTCATCATATGATCATCCTCTGACTTTTAGAGAACACTGTTTATGAATCTAGGTTGGAGAAATAAATGGACAATTGTCCTCACAGGCTTGGATGTGTGCCCAGGCACCCAGGTATGCTTCCCTTGGAAGTGTCACTAAGAAGCAAGCATAGCACATAGTGAAAGCTGGAGCAGGCGGTTTGGGGATCCAGGGTAGCAATATCATTGATAACTTGCCTGGACTGACATTGTGCTGGTTTGACTTAGTTCTAGTTGTATTAAACTCACTTTTCTGCATTCATAAATCACATGCTCCCAGTGACTCTATAAGATGCCAGATAGTGCTGTCTATTTGAGTTGCCAGTGCAGTTGAAGAGTCTCAAACTCTCTTTCTTCCCTTCTTTCTCTTTCTATTCTACCTTATACCTTCCCTTCATCACTTCACATCCTTGAGGTCATCTTCATGTCTTCCTCTACTGCTGTATTTTATACCCACCAGTGGTTCCTATATAAGTCTTGGCAGGTAGCTTGTCTCTCAAATGAGTGATGGCCTCTATCATATAGCTTTGCTCTCCTGTGAGTTAGGGGAGTCAGGGGTGGAGAGGACTGAAGAACAATAGGTGAGCCAGAATCAGTCACTGGAACTTCAGTGAGTTATAAGCCCTTGGGTCGCTTGGAACTTTTTAGGGAGCCTATATAATGTAGTTAGGGTTCCTCATTATTATACAATATATCATTTAGGAAATAATAATATAAACGAATGGAGAAATAATAGGGATAGTATCCCCCTACACACACCATACTACCAAAGACAGATACAGTGGTATCCTCTGAGTGCTTTGGCAAAGCTACCTTACCAAATTCCAAATCCCATGAAGGCTTGGACTTTTCCACTTCAGTTTAGGAAAGTCCTGTGACTTTAATACTGTATAATTAAGACTATGCCAGCTTTGGGGACGTCCTTAACTGGCACACAGAATCTGCTTCCTGATGCTTAGGAACCAGTCACCACATAATAAATGGGACATGCACAAAGTGTTTACTGTGGGAAGCTCTGTAGAATGTCTCTACAGGATGAGGTAATCTACGAGTCCGTTACTACAACAGAATACTGAGGTTGGGTATTTCACAAAGAAAAGAGGTATTTTATCTGATAGTTTTGGAGGTTCAAAACCATGGTGCTAACTTATGCTTGGCTTTAATGAGGGCAGGCATGCTTTTGTATAGCAATCTGCCCTCCTATAAAGAGCTAACCCTCAGTAACGTCAGTATTAGTCTCCCTGAAAGCAGTGACACAATGACATAGTCACGTGGTGCTAACCGCCTCTTAAGGGTTCCACTACTTCCCACCATTAGAACACTCAGAGGCAAGGCAGATTGTTGTACAGAAGCATGCCTGCCCTCTAGATCACTCTGCTTTCCTGCTTCGGCTCGACACCTCGCCTACAAGTGTTCCTTTCATTGTGCTCATGAAAGCCAAGCAGAACTTAGAAACATGAATGGATTTGGACCTCCAAAACTTTAAGCTAACATTCCCCTAAAATACCATAATAAACCTGTTGGAGGACACACCACATCTGAATCACCCTAGTTAGTGTATAGAGAAAAATCATGGTGCCAGGCTAATGAGTGAGGAAGGCATATTGTAAGTGATCTATGTGAGTGGATTTGCAGCTGCTTCATTTTGGGGTGGTTTGTTATATAACAATAGATAGCCAACAAAGGACAAGGACCCACATGTGCCTAATCCTCTGAGCACCCTGGTGCAGACATGCAGACTGCTTTTATATAAGTTTGGAAAGAGCTGTGGATGATAACTGAGAAGACACTTCAGTGTACCAACAGCCTTAGGAAAGAGTGGTCTTCTAACAAAAGGAAAACATTTAAGATTGAGAAGAACCCCAACATGAGATGCTAGTGACGTTAGAGGAGCCCTAGCATGTAGGGAGACAACTCACCATCCAAACAAATGAACCATCACCACCTGGAGAGGCACAATAATGCTCACCAGCTCTCAAGTGTGAACCTAATGGGATAGATTCTCCCAATCTTTCCATTTCTGGGCTGTGGAAAAGTTCTCCTGTGGTTTCTTCCATCCTCATCTAAAACTGTATTTCCCTCAAGCGTGGGAAAAGCAGACTGTAATCAAACATCACCCACGAGAAGCATGGGCATTAGGATGCATGGGGAGGAAAAAAGTGAACATGCTTCCACGTCCGATGCCTGGTCACTAAAGGAAGCATGGCTTGAGCAGCCATGTGCTGTTCATGCTTTATTTGTGTCCCTTCCAGAGATACACTCTATAGGTTGTGCTTCTGAGCAAAGACTGATGTTTTATTTCTTCATGTCCATACATAGCCTTCTGCTAGCTGGCTTTAATAGGAACTTCCACATGAAATGTCTGAGGGTTTCCGAGTTAACCTCAAAGCAGGTTAACCCTGAGAGAGTGTGTAAAGTGCTGTTGGACCTGCGTTTGAAAATAAATGGGCACAGTAAGTTCTGATAGTTGGTACTCCTCATCTCATGCCCCTACCTGCCTCTGTAACCCCCACAAAACAACAAAAAACAAAGAACAAACAAAAAACCCTTAAGTCAGTGAGCCAAGTTTCAATCTTTTTAACTGTGTTTGGTTCAGGGTGCAGCAAGATGTGGACATGGGAAAAGTTCTCTCCTTTTTAAGTAGATGTACAAATAAAATATATCTTCATTCTTGCCTCCTGCTGTTTGGTTCCTATGTGAGGGCATGAATGTATAGAGCTGCCATCATCTTGGTAACCAGGTCCAGTGCTAGCCTGAGAGAAGTCACCATGAAAAATAGAATGGATACAGGAAAAAAAAATAATGACTTTAACCATATTATTGTATTATTGAACTAATCTGCCTAGGATGAAACCTAACTCTAAGCTTCTTGGTATGTAAAAAAACATTTTCTCTCCTTGTTTATGCTACATCTAGTTGTAGTTTTCATTGCTACAGCTGACAACATCCTGATACAGTAACTGAAAACAGCATATTCCAGATGACTGTTTACACACTAGAAGACAACAAGCTACCTTTGTTTGGTACTGGGGAGGCAATGTAGCTATGCTGTTAGAATGGTACAGCTGTAAGACCATGGACCAGGCTGTGCCCTACCTCCCTGTAGGTTCACACCAATTACAGATGCAGAGGAATGTCTCCAGGATCCCCTGTGCTTATCTCAATTGAGAATCTCAAGTTAAGAGAGTCACAGCAAAACAGTCACTGTCATGTATCATTTCTTCAAGCCTTATCAGCTCATGAGGAAAACACGGAGTGTGTGGAAAGCCTGAGACCCTTCCAAAGGTTGCCACACATAGCACATGTAGAGAGCTTTGGCCAATGTGCGATAAGATGAAGAAGGTAAGTCTCTATTATTGCAGAACCTAGATGTGTCAGCTCAGTGCAGATATATCTTTACCACAGCCCATACAGTGAAGAATAACGGACATCTTTGCAGAGAAAGCCCTTCTTCAGTTGACTTATCTTAGCACTTGTTACATGTCACAGGCCTCTTGGACACACATCAGTAACCTGGCTTATGTCTCAGACACATACTGTCATCAGATTCTTTGACAACTCCAAGAGTGATGAAGAAAAATAAAAAGCAGAACAAACAAAACCCCAAAACCCCAAACAAAACTCTCCATACTTAGAACTGAGGGAGTTTTATTTGTCAAAAGATAAATATGTTCTGAACCAAGTCATTTATTTCTTGGAATGAGAAAACATGCATTTTAGCATTGGATGCATAACTATTTTTTTTAAAAAAAGATTTATTTATTCATTATATGTAAGTACACTGTAGCTGTCTTTAGATACCCCAGAAGAGGGCATCAATTCTCATTAATGTATGGATGGTTGCGAGCTACCATGTGATTGCTGGGATTTGAACTCTGGATCTTTGGAAGAGCAGTTAGTGCTCTTAACCGCTGAACCATCTCTCCAGCCCACATAACAACTTCTTAATATACAGAAAAGGCTAGAATGGAAGATTAGCCCCTTATCACTCACAGAAGGGCAATCAAGGTGCTCAGGAGTCTTGGGTGATTTCTTTCAGAAAGACAAAGGTAGCCCCTGATACCCAGGAGCTGGCTTGGAACTTCTTACTGGTTTTTGGTGCACTGTTGAACGTGGACTGTTTTGTATATTATCATTAGATAAGGCCAATTCATGATTGTGATGTAGCAGGATAGAAGCCAGGCTATTGATGACCACACGTGAACACAAATTATGAACACTATCTAAGCTGCACAATACCAAACAGCCCCGGTGGCTACTCAGAACAACTTTGCTTCTTTATCAGCTAGAGCTTCACCCTTGCCCTGGTTCTGCATGACAACTGTAGGGTCGTGGTGTTATCACCATACCACTGCCTTTAGAAATGATCTCAAAAGTCATTGAAATAATATAAATGTATTTTCTCATAGTACTATTAGCTAGAAGTCTAAAATGAGAGGGTCATCAGGACTGGACCTTTCTGAAACATCATGAAAGATCTGCCCCAGGTGTCTCTTCCAGGTTCTGGATCTTCCTGGAACACTGGAAAACATCTGTGCCAGGTCTCTTCCAGGTTTCAGTGTCTTGGCTGGTAGAACTGCACTCCAGCCTTTGTCTCTGTCTTCTACTTCTACTGTTCCCTCTCTTCTCATATAAAGACTCTTGCCAGTTGATTTAGACTCCATCCAACACATGCAGTAGGAACTCATCTCCTAAACCTTTCCTACCTGTAACCACAGAGATGCTCTCTACAAGTAAGATCACATTCACAAGTTCTGAGTGTTAGGATTTGTGCAAGTCCATTCACCTTACTAAAGATAACTAACTACAGAGTTATCCCAGCTATCTTACAATGTACAATCGAGAACAAATCATACCATTAAGGTCTCTTTACAGCACTGAAAACAAACTCAAATCACATCTATCTTTTAGAAGTACATTCCACTCCTGTACTGAGTAATGCATCTGACTTGTGGTGCTATGGGTGTGCTTTTGTGGTCCTTGGCTGAGGACATTGCCACTCCTTCACAATTCATATTTGTGAACATCCTAATGTGTTAGGTACCAGAGCAATGCTCATGTGCAAGAATTCATTGAGTCTTGGTAGAAGTCCTGTGAGTAAGTATAATGGTTCCCTGTTCTGCAGGTGAGGAAAGTTGGGCCTTAGAAATGTTAGTGCCTACTTTAGTCAAGGTTCTTCAGAAAAACAGAACCAACTGTGTGTGTGTGTGTGTGTGTGTGTGTGTGTGTGTGTGTGTGTGTAAAAGGGTGTGATGGTGTATATGTTCAGCCCAGGGAGTGGTACTATTAGAAGGTGTGGCCTTTTTGGAGTAGGTGTGTCATTGTGGGTGTGGCCCTTTATGCAAAGAACCAGTTTGTGCAGTACTTGTGGGGCAGTGTCTCAAATTAACAGCAGCTAGCCAGTGTTTAGCGAGGTGACATTGCATTTTCAAGGCCCAGGCTTGGCTCCAGGAGTCAGACAGGTAAGGACATCCTGGGTGTGCATGAGAAGGGAGGGCCCCAGGACTCTCCACACAGATTCCCAAGGAAGCGCTCCTACAAACAAGATAAATAGACCTTCATCTTAGCTGCCTAGAAGTCAGTGTTCTGCTAGCAGCCTTCAGATAAAGATGTAGAACTCTCAGCTCTTTGGGCACCATGCCTGCCTGGATGCTGCTGTGTTCCCACCTTGATGATAATGGGTTGAACCTCTGAACCTGTATGCCAGCCCCAGTTAAATGTTGTCCTTTATAAGATTTGCCTTGGTCATGGTGTCTGTTCACAGCAGTCAAACCATAACTAAGACAAAGGGTGAGGAGAGATAGACAGATGGGAATTGGTTCACGTGATTATGGAGTTTAGCCAGGCTTGAGATCTTTAGGCTGAGCTGGCAAGCTGGGAAGTCAGAAGCTTTTGTTCCAGTGTGGGTGTGAAGGCTTGGGGATCAGAAGACCAGAGAAGCAGTTTGAAGCTGAAGGCCAGCAGTCTTGAGTCTTGGAGAGAGCTAATGATTCAACTTAAGAAGTCAATGTTTCAGATAGAACACAGTCAAGCAGAGGCAAAATTTCTTCCTTAGCCACTTTAAAATACCGTTCAGGCCTTCAAATGACAGGATAAAGCCTAACCATATTAGGGCAACAACTGGCTTTCCTCTTCTGATTAATTTCACTTTACCCATAACCAGTTTCAACAGCCAGAGTAATAATCAATTGAGTATCTGTGCTTTGACCTGAAATGGGAAGTTTGTGTTCATAGTCCAGGTGAGCTGAAGTATGAATTTTTGACCAGGTGATGGTCACAAATTTAACCATCTCAGCATTTGCACCAAGATCCCACGGCTGGTGATTAGTAAAGTCAAATTCAGACATTGTACTGTGTGACATTCTTGCCTCTTCTCCTGAGTACTCCTCAGCCCAACTCTCATCTTACAGATAGGTCTCAGGCAAAATGGCTTCTGTGGGATTCTCACTGATCTAGAATCAGGACAACACAGTGCAGGACTGAATTACACACTGTCTCCCACTTTTGCTTCTGCATCACATGGAATTTCTTTGTACCTCTCATTATGTTGTAAGGAATTTAGGAATCAAGGACTATGTCATATTTGTAATAATAGCTAATTGTAGACCATGAACCTGGGTTGTATTTATCCACTTAATCTAACAACACCACGAGTCCATTGCTTCTATTATCTCTACTTTCCAGAAGCATGCAGGCTGGATTCTCATCAGTTTGCACAGAGTAGAACCAGGATTTGAATCTAGGCAATCTGGCTTCAGAGCCTGAGATTTTTTTTTTTTTTTGACTGCCATGTTCTTAATAACACTATGATGTGTTTATGTATCCTTTCTACCAGCTGGCTTTCATTCCAGAACCCTGTTCAGAGGTGATATGTAGGCAAAGGAGCTCTCTGAGAAGTTGTTATCAAGGATTAAGAGTTCCTTGGGAGGTCAAATACTTTTAAGGTTGGCTGACTGGGTATGTGCTGAGGGGTGTGAAGTCCCTTCTGCAGGTGGCATTAGCAGTTATGGTCTGACCTATGCTGTGGGCCTCTCTTAGGTTCCCAAGTTTCTGCTCATCTCCGCTGTAGGAGCGCTTCCTTGGGAATCTGTGTAGAGAGTCCTGGGGCCCTCCCTTCTCATGCACACCCAGGCTGTCCTTACCTGTCTGACACCTGGAGCCAAGCCTGGGCCTTGAAAATGCAATGTCACCTCACTAAACACTGGCTAGTTGCTGTTAATTTGAGACACTGCCCCACAAGTACTGCACGAACTGGTTCTTTGCATAAAGCCACCAGGAGGCTTATCCTCAGCCTGGGCACAGTGCCTGAATGTGGGTAACAAGGCTGGTACACCTAGTCCTTTCCCTAGGGATTCTGGGGCATACACTAACTCTGTGCTCCAGGAACTTGGTACTGCAGGAGTCCTGTGTCCCCATTTCCAGCCACTTTCTTCCACCTCTCTTAAATTAGCAGGCAACATTTAACTGTTCCTAAAGCAATTTATTCATCCCAGAGAGCTAGCTATCTAGTTAACAGAGAACGGGAGTGTGTGGTTTTCAATGGAAACTGAATTGGCATGGTGCCCCTAAAGTATGTAGATTTCCTTTCATAGCATTGGGTCATCATCTTTTTCAAAGGCTACACTGTGAGTTCTCTGAGGACTGAAGCAAGCTGTATGGTTCTTAGTTCCTGGTACAATGCCTGGGATGTAGGAATCGTTCAGGAACTGTTTTCCCACTAAAAAAACTGCTAGGACGACTTCTTAATCACGTTGCTTTGTCATATAGAACAAATCCATAATAAAGTCAGAGAAGACTTGTTGGTTTGTCCCAGCTCTAGGACACCATGTACAACCATGGAAAGATCTCCAGTTCCTTATATGAAAGATGGACAAGGTCAGATCCGAAAAAGTTTGTGGTCCCTTCTGGGGATACCTCAGAAGGTTAGATGCTCTGTAGAGAAGGGGTGTTATAGGACATGTCTCACCTGAATTATAAAGCTAAACATAGTGGCATGTTCTTAACCACACTGACTGGGTCCCTCTGCTCCAGAGACTGACTGAAAAGGAAGTAGGGTTTGGGGAGAAATGGCAGTTTTCTAGAACATCAAGGGAGATGGGGCTGGAATTGGTACCCCTATCTTACACCACAGCGTTTGCTTTTGTACCAAGGCCCTGCTGCTACTAGGATGCCAACTGAGGGACCCCAAGAGCTTCCTAGGCCTCTCCCTCTATTAATCTAGGTAATTCTACTAATAAAACACAACACTCAGGAAACATTCTTCTTGTGGGACCTTCATGGGGAAAAGAAATCGGGAACTCTTTGATCTTGGTGACCAACAAGGAATTTGTCTTAATATCTTTGAAATCTTGAGAGAAACAAAAAGAGAGACCTGAACTTTGAAACTTCATCTTGTTTGATGTTATAACCCACCAACAAGACAAATATTATCCTCTGGGGTAAATTCTTTTGTTTGGGGGAAGATACCACAATTGATATTTGGTTCTTAAAAGAAAGACAAACATCCTCAAAGGCAGAAACTCAAACCCTGCCTTCGCAGGGGGTTCCGCTGTTATGTACAATCACAAAACAGTTGTTTTCCTCATGCTGGCATGGCCAATGTTTTCAATAGGAAAATCTTTCATCTTTAAGAAAGGATAAGACTGTGGTTCTTTGGACTGTAGAGGAAACGGGATGTTCATGGTGGTGGTATGGGGCGTTGGAGATCTGTCTTCCTCTAGGCTGGTGGAAGGAATGCTAGGCAGGATGTCTGGATGGGCTTGACTCTAATATTCTAGAATTATGAAACCAGACTTTGAAATTGGACTCATGTTTTTCTTCTTGCATTTTTGTCTAAAATGAGACTAGCCTCTAAGTGGTGAAGACATCCAGCTATTCATTGTACTGGGACGTGCCCCACGGCAACAGAAAGTAAGGGGTTGTGGAAAAATAGACAGGACTTGCAAGACATACAGGCAAGGCTGAAAGAAGAGTAGATGACTACAGACCATTTTCTCCCCCTCTTTAGTAGAGAGAACGCAGGCCCTAGAACTGGTAAGATAAACTGTGAACTGTAACAATAGTGGTTACACATAGAGAGGTTTGCCTTGTGAACTTCAAAACCACTCAATTCCAGTGTTAGTTTTGACTGTCAGAGTTACAATTCCTTGTTACCTATGAAAGCTTGCGCTTGTCTATGCTATTGGAAGAACTATAGACCCAGCTTATCATAACCCAGTTCCTATGGCAGGGAGTACTGGACAGAGCCCAGGTAGGGGCAGCAGGCAAAGAGAAGGTGAAGAGCCGCTACAACATTACATTCTCTACCACATTGAGAGTCCTATTTTTAAGTGGCTACTATTGTGACTGGAGTTGGGGACTCTTCTAGGTTTTAGGGCTGTGTTTTCTCTTGGCCTAATGTGAAAGGGAATTCCTGTCAGACTGCTCTCTGCGAGGGCAGGAGGGCATGCCTAATTCACAGTGGATGCTTCTCCTACTTTAGGAAAGCTGTGTTGAACAAAGGGACTGATACTCCCATTCACTCTAGTGTCATGTGTCCTGTGTTAGCCCCCAAGGCTCACAGAATAAAAATAACTCCAGTTTTATATGTGGTACATCAGGTAGAAACAAGCTGTCACAAACCTGAACTAAAATTGTCTCTAGTCTCTCATGTCTAGAGATTTAATCTCTAAGCAATTTTCTTCAAGTAATGATTAGATCATCCCCTTAGCGGCTCTTCTCAGAATCTTGCTTTGTAGAGTGTGTTGCTATCATCTGGGTGAGAGGAAAGGCAGCATAGAAATTACTGGAATAAAAGGCCACAGCTTATGTTAGGTTCATTCCTAATGTGAAAGACAGTATCTTAATCAAATGAATTATCTAATAATACTGATTAGGGATCTAGTCAATTAAACAAACCATTGTGTGGGCCATTTCCTTTCAATTGAAAAATTCCTCCTTGGTGGGGGTTGAGCACGCATCAGGCTCAGGAAGCTAAGAAGCCTTTAAAAGTAAAGGCTCAAGAGGCTCATATAACTTAGTAGGCTCAGGAAATTCAGAAAGTTATAGAATATTCAAGCCCCCCCACAAGGTCGTATAAACAGACACTACTTGCTGGAGACAGGCAAAGTAGTCAGGGAGCTGTAGGGATGGAATTTTAATGAGTTATCACCCCAGTTATGCAGCTTTGAGGCTCCTATTTTCTGGGAAGAAGCCCCCATGAATACTCTATAAGTAACCCTAATAACTTTGTTGCTTTGTTAAGCTAGGCTTGGGTATAATTGTTTCTTTGGTATTCTCCCTGAAGCGAGTGGTCCTTTGTTCATGTCTACTCATTAAAAAAAAAAAATCATCCAACAGAAATAAGGCTGTACTTGCCACAATGCTTGAGATGGGGTTTAAAGGAAAAACAAACGTGAATAGAAGCTGACAAAGCCTGAGTCCTATAGTATTCAGAGATGTGACCCAGGGCATGCGTGCTTCCATAGTCTCTGCTCCCTCACATACAGCCATCTCAGAGGGACAGTGAGAGGACGGGCTCTCAGGCCTGCCAGATCTGGAGGCCAGCAAAAGGAATGGAGCTTAGGTGGATGCGGGCACCTGTATATTCTGAAAGAACAACTCAGGAAACACAGGTGCAAACTCACACTTCCAGTGTGTGCTTACTTTACTGCTGCCAACTCCCACCCCTAAGTCTGAACAATAGTCGGATCATGGAACTTGAGACTTTAAGGACGTATACAAACCACCGCATGCAGCATCTACAGAACATGCTCTTCTTAGTTATTCAGTCCTCCTACACCACATGAAGTAACCACACCATTCAGAAGTAGACTGATGAAATCTCAGTTTTGCCCATCTCCCTTTTCACTGACCAGAGATTCACACTGTGCCTCATTTATAATTTGTCACCATTTATCTGTTGTCTGTTAGGGACAGGACGAGGCTGGAGTCCATAACTGTATGTAAGTCAGACCTGAACTTTACTTTATCAAATAACCTCGTGGAGAAAGACAGTGTGGTGGTTCCTTTGAAAGCAGTACAGGGTCCTTTGAGATGCATGAAGAAAAACATAGATGTAGGCATCAGCACCACATTAAAGTGAAGGTTAAGGATGAGAGGAAAAGAGCTAAGAAGGTGGATGTGGGCAATCCGTGGAGGGTAAAGAGAATTCCAGGGAGGGGAAACAGTAGGTAGGCAGGGGCTGGGCAGCAGAGAAAAGTGGCCTTCAGGATTCAAGCGATGAGTGGAGTGTCCCATAGTAGGTGGTTAAGGACAGAATGGATTTGGGAAAGAAATGCGATTTTGATTGGATTTGGACTTGAAACTTGTGAGCACTCATTTGATTTAGCTCAAGTTTACTGTAAACAACTGTTGCAGGGACAGGACAATTAAGAAAACAAATTCCAGTTCATAATGTGTACCATAAAAGAGTGAGCTCTGCAGGGAAGACCTACTCTCTGCAGATATAAGATATCTATACATATAGATAATAAGTGAATAAGTCATGCAGTTTCACTAAAAATTCCTTTATTTTTCAAGTGACTAATGCTAGACACAGTGTATGAGCTTTTATTATCTCCTTCAGCCAGGCTTGCTCTTTTACTTTCTAAAATGATCTAAAATGTGTTTTTCCATATATTTATACTTTAGATAAAGACGGGCCCTGTAACAAAATTTTATAAGGAATTTGTTTTGTTAATATGGACTTTCAGGAAAAATGTGTTTTCAGCAAGCATTCACAGAGACTCTTCTGTGAAGTAGCTTGATTCTAGACACTGGAGATCAGGGACACCAAACACAGCCAGGACCTGCTGTTAAGGAGGTTTTATTCTTGTTGGGGGCAGGTTGCATCTCAAACAACAAGCAAGTAAGTAAATCACATCTCCTATGGGCTAGGTGTTAGGAGGGAAATAAAGCAAGGTGAAGGGGTTGGGAGAAATAAGGATGCTGTGTGTAGGAAAGCTGGGAGCTGTGTCTGAAAAGGGCCTTGAGGAACCGTGAGCTGCAGATGGGTCATGTGTTTATGTTTGTTGGTTGTAGAGTCAATAGATTTGTGGAGGACTGCAGGAAGGCAAGCAGGAAGAGAGCTTCTGGGTGAGTGCAAGAAAAAGTTTTCTTAACGAGAGAAATTACATTGCTGTAACACAAGGATACAAACAAACAACAACGACAACGAAACCCCAAACATAAGCCCCACTCATCACTACCATGCAACAGCTCAGAGCCCACAGTGAATCAAGGGTCTGATATACGCCCATGGACAGAGAGCCTGCATCAGTCCTGGCTGTGCAGGCCAAGGCTGACGTATGACACTGCAGGGCTGAGACAGACTCCCTGCCCCTGAGATCAATAGGGACCTACAGCAAGGGCTTCCAGTCTCTCCCCTACCACACACTGGTGCTGCTGACATAGAGGGAGCTGAGAGCGTAACTATGTCAGAAATGCAGTCCATAGTAAAATAACAGATTTAAACCCCTCTGGGGATGACAGTTATCGATGGTTCCCAACCTTCCTACCACTGTGACCCTGTAACACAGTTCCTCTTGTTATGGTAACCCCCAGCCATAAAATTTTCGCCACTACTTTATAACTATAATTCTTCTGCTGTTTTAAATCGTAAATATCTGTTTTCTTTTTTTTAAATTTTTAAAATTTTATTAGGTATATTCTTTATTTATATTTCAAAATACATTACATTCAAAATACATTTATTAGATTTTTTTTTACATTTCAAAGTACATTACATTATTACCTTATTTACATTAAAAACTTTCCAGGTTTCCCCTCTGGAAAAAAAAACCCTATTCCCACCCCTCTCCCCCTGCTCACCAACCCACCCTCTCCTACTTCCTGTCCCTGGCATTCCCCTACATTTGGGCATAGAGCCTTCATAGGACCAAGGGCCTCTCTTCTCATTGATGACTGACTAGGCCAGCCTCTGCTACATATGCAGCTGGAGCCATGAGTCCCACCATGTGTACTCTTTGGTTGATGGTTTAGTCCCTGGGAGCTCTGAGGGTACTGGTTAGTTTATATTGTTCAGCCTAAGGGGCTACAAACCCCTTCAGCTCCTTGGGTCCTTCCTCTAGCTCCTCTATTTTGGGGACCCTGTGCTTAGTCCAATGGATGGTTGTGAGCCTCTACTTCTATATTAGAAGGGCACTGTCAGAGCCTCTCAGGAGACAGCTATATCAGGTTCTTGTCAGCCAGCACTTCCTGGCATCCACAATAGTGTCTGGGTTTGGTAATTGTATATGGGAGGGATTCCCAGCCATAAAATTTTCATTGCTACTTTCTAACTATAGTTCTGCTACTGTTTTAAATCGTAAATATCTATGTTTTCTAATGGTCTTAGGCAAGCCCTACAAAAGCCTATAATCAACAAAACTGAAAAACCTGGATGAAATGGACAATTTTCTAGACAGATACCAGGTACCAAAGTTAAATCAAGATCAGATCAATGATCTAAACAGTCCCATATCTGCTAAGGAAATAGAAACAGTCATTAATAGTCTCCCAACCAAAAAAAGCCCAGGACCAGATGGGTTTAGTGCAGAGTTTTATCAGACCTTCAAAGAAGACCTAATACCAATACTCCTCAAACTATTCAACAAAATAGAAACCGAAGGTACTCTACCCAATTCATGCTATGAAGCCACAATTACTCTTATACCTAAACCACACAAAGACCTAACGAAGAAAGAAAACTTCAGACCAATTTCCCTTATGAATATCGATGCAAAAATACTCAATAAAATTCTTGCAAACCGAATCAAAGAACACATCAAAGCGATCATCCACCATGATCAAGTAGGCTTCATCCCAGGGATGCAGGTATGGTTCAATATTCGGAAATCCATCAACGTAATTCACTACATAAACAAACTCAAAGAAAAAAACCATATGTTCATCTCACTAGATGCTGAGAAAGCATTTGACAAAATCCAACATCCCTTCATGATAGAAGTCTTGGAAAGATCAGGAATTCAAGGCCTATAGTTAAACACAGTAAAAGCAATATACAGAAAACCAGTAGCCAACATCAAACTAAATGGAGAGAAACTTGAAGGAAACCCACTAAAATCAGGGACTAGACAAGGCTGCCCACTCTCTCCCTACCTATTCAATATTGTACTTGAAGTCCTAGCCAGAGCAATTAGACAAAAGATGGAAATCAAAGGGGATACAAATTGGGAAGGAAGAAGTGAAATTGTCACTATTTGCTGATGATATGATAGTATACTTAAGTGACCCCAAAAATTCTACCAGAGAACTCCTAAACCTGATAAAAAAAAAACTTTAGTAAAGTAGCTGGATATAAAATTAACTCAAGTAAATCAGTGGCCTTCATCTACACAAATGATAAACAGGCTGAGAAAGAAATGAGGGGAACAACATCCTTCACAATAAAATAGATAATCAATAGTCACAAATAATATAAAACACTGGTGTGACTCTAAGCAAGTAAAAGATCTGTATTACAAGAACTTTAAGTCTCTGAAGAAGGAAATCGAAGATCTCAGAAGATGGAAAGATCTCCCATGCTCATAGATTGGCAGGATTAATATAGTAATGAAAATGGCCATCTTGCTGAAAGCAATCTACAGATTCAATGCAATCCCCATCAAAATTCCAAATTAATTCTTCATAAAGTTAGAAAGAACAATTTGCAAATTCATCTAGAATAACAAAATACCTAGGATAGCAAAAACTATTCTCAACAATAAAGGAATCTCTGGTGGAATCACCATCCCTGCTTTACTACAGAGCAATTGTCATAAAAACTGCATGGTATTGATTGGTACAGTGACAGGCAGGTAGATCAATGGAATAGAATGGAAGACCCAGAAATGAACCCACACCCCTATGGTCACTTGATCTTTGACAAAGAAGCTAAAACCATCCAGTAGTAGAAAGACAGCATTTTTAACAAACGGTGCTAGCTCAGCTGGCCATTAGCATGTATAAGAATGCAAATCAATCCATTCCTATCTCCTTGTAGAAAGCTCAAGTCCAAGTGGATCAAGGACCTCCACATAAAACCAGATATACACTGAAACTAATAGAAAAGAAAGTGGGGAAGAGCCTCGAGCACATGGGCACAGGGGAAAATTTCCTGAACAGAACACCATTAGCTTATGCTCTAAGATCAAGAATTGACAAATGGGACATCATAAAATTACAAGGCTTCTGTAAAGCAAAGGACACTGTCAATAGGACAAAATGGCAACCAATAGATTGGGAAAAGATCTTTACCAATCCTATATCTAATCGAGGGCTAATAGCCGATATATACAAAGAATTCAAGAAGAACCAAGTAACTCCTATTAAAAAATGGGGTACAGAGCTAAACAGAATTCTGAAGTGAGGAAACTTGAATGGCTGAGAAGCAACTAAAGAAATGTTCAACCATCAGGGAAATGAAAATCAAAACAACCCTGAGATTCCACCTCACACCAGTCATAATGGCCAAGATCAGAAACAGGTGACAGCAGATGCTAGCAAGGAAGTAGAGAAAGAGGAACACTCCTCCATTGCTGGTGGGATTGCAAGCTGGCACAATCACTCTGGAAATCAGTCTAGTGGTTCTTAAGAACCCAGCTATAGCACTCCTGGGCATATACCCAGAAGATGCTCCAACATGTAATAAAGACACATGCTCCACTATGTTCATAGCAGCCTTATTTATAATAGCAAGAAGCTCAAAAGAACCCAGATGTCCCTCAACAGAGGAATGGACATAGAAAATGTGGTACATTTACACAATGGAATACTACCCAGCTATTAAAAACAATGACTTCATGAAATTCGCAGGCAAGTCGTTGGAACTTGAAAATATCATCCTGAGTGAGGTAACTCAGTTACAAAACAACACTTATGGTATGCACTCACTAAGAAGTGGATATTAGCCCAAAAGTTCTGAATACCCAAGATTCAACTCACAGACCATATATGTAGCCCAAGAAGGAGGAAGACCCACATGTGGATGCTTCAGTGCTTCTTAGAAGGGAGAACAAAATACTCACAAGAGGAAATATAGAGACAAAGTATGGAGCAGAGACTGAAGGAAAGACCATCCAAAGACTGCCCCACCTGGGGTTCCATTCCATATACAGTCATCAAACGCAGATGCTATTGTGAATGCCAATGTGCTTGCTGATAGAAGCCTGATATAGCTGTCTCCTGAGAGGCTCTGCCAGGGCCTGACAAATAAAGAGGTGGATGCTCAAAGCCAACCATAGGACTGAGCATGGGGTCCCTGATGGAGGAGTTGTAGAGAACTGAAGGAGCTGAGGGCATTTGTAGCCCCATGGTGTGGGAGTAACAGTGTCAACTGGCAAGACCCTCTGGAGCTCTCAAGGACTTGACCACCAACCAATAGTACACATAGAGGGATCCATGGCTCCAGCTGCATATGTGGTAGAGGATGGCCTTGTTGGACATCAGTGGGAGGAGAGGCCCTTAGGCCTGAGGGTATTCGATGCCCCAGTATAGGGGAATACCAGGGCAAGAAGATGGGAGTGGGTGGATGGGTGGGGAGGCAGGGGAAAAGGGAATGGAATATGAGCTTCTCAAAGGGGAGACCTGGAAAGGGGAAAACATTTGAAATGTAAATAAAGAAAATATCAAATAAAAAAGAAAAAAAAAGCCTAAGTATTCTTCAGAGGCCCATGTATAGAAAATGATTGGTTCCCACAGAGGTACTGTTGTGAGGTAGTGGTAGAACCTAATGAGACGACTTTAGGTCATTGGGAGGATTTAGGTCTTTAATGAGACTATGGGGCTCCAGTCCTTGGCCATGAAGTAAACAGTTTTCCTCTGCCGCATTCTCAATACCGTTCCTACCTGGCACCCCTCTCAGAAGACTAAAAGCAATGGGTCACCCTAATTACTAGTTGCTCCTTTGAAATTGTAAGCAGCCTTTCCCCTTTTTAAATTGAATACTTCATGTATTTTCTTAATTTTATGCAAATATAATCTACTTTAAACATATTCCCACTCGTTCCCTTATGCTTCCCTTTCTCCCTAGACAATGTTGCTTCTACTTTCATGACATCTGTATATATATAATTTCATGTATCTACATAAGCTCTAACCATAAATGAAAGGAAATGTGTGATATTTATGTTTCTTTCTGAGACCGACTTAATTTGCCTAGTGTGATTATCTCCAGCTGCATCCATTTTCCTGCAAATGACATATTTCTTCTTTATGGCTGAAAAATATTCCACTGTGTGTGTGTGCATATATATATATATATATATATATATATATATATATATATATATATATATACCACACTTTGCTAGTTGGTATCATAACTTAGGTATTGCAAATAATGCTTTGGTAAGAAACTGCAAAAATCTCTGATATGTATTAATTTGGAGTCATTGAAATAAATACCCAAGAGTGGTAGCCTTTGTTCACATGACTGAGCTAGTCCAGACTGATTTTCACAGTGGCTACACCAGTTTAAAATATCAGCAATGTGTTAGTGTCCAAAATACCAACAAAGAGTAGATACAACCTGTAGAGACCATATCCAGTGGATAGGCACAGCCCCCAGTTGAGGGATGGGGCCTCCCACCCACCTCAAAAATATTAATCCAGAATTCTTCCTATCAAAAGAAAATACAGAGACAAAGAGTAGAGCAGAGACTGAAGGAAAGGCCATCTGGAGATGGCCCCACATAGGGATCCATTCCATCTGTAGACGCCAAACCCAGGCACTATCACTGATGCCAAGAAGCACTTGCTGATAGGAGCTTAGTAAAGCTGTCCCCTGAGAGGCTCTGACAGAGCCTGACCAATACAAATGTGGATGCTTGGATGCTCACAGTCAATCATCGGACTGAGCTCAGTGACCCCCATGGAGAAATTAGGGCAAGGACTGAAGGAGCTGAAGGGGTTTGCAACCTCTTCAGAACAACAATATCAACCAACCAGAGCCCACAGAGCTCCCAGAGACTAAACCACCAACCAAAGAGTACACATGGGGGGACACATGGCTTCTGCTTCCTATGTAGCACAAGATTGCCTTATCCAGCATCACTGGGAGGGGAACCTCTTGGTCCTGTGGAGGCTCTCAGGGTAGGGGAATGCTAGGGTGATAAGTCAGAAGTGGGTGGGCAACCTCATAGAAGCAGGGGAGGGGATAGAGGGCTTTAGAAGGGAAACTGGGAAGGGGGATAACATTTGAAATATAAATAAATAAATAATAAATAAATAAAATAACCAATTAAAAAAAAAGCTGTCATTCTGACTGGCATATAGTGAGGATGAACATTGGTCCATGCTTAGTGGCTCATCATTTTGGAACTTCTGTTGAGTTCATCAGCTTGTTTATAGATTGGGTTGTTTGGTGTCCTATTTATTTTTGTAGTTCTTTGTATCCCTTAGGTATTAATTCTCTAGACTATTTCTCACTTTGTAGGCTGTCCCTTCACTTATCCAGTCAATTCATTGTTCCCTTGGTTGTAAAGAAGCTTTTTTTTTTTTAAGATTTATTTATTATATTTATATGAGTACACTGTAGCTGTTTTTAGACGTTCCAGAAGAGGGCATCAGATTCTACTACAGATGGTTGTGAGTAACCATGAGGTTGCTGGGAATTGAACTCAGGACCTCTGGAAGGGCAGTCAGTGCTCTTAACTGCTGAGCCATCTCTCCAGCCCATACAGAAGCCTTTTAATTTCATGGAATCTCACTTGTCAGTTGTGGTCATCATTTCCTGAGTGTCTTGGTGGTGGTGGTGGTTGGGACTGATCACAGTCCTTGCCTAGGCTGATCTACTGAGGTGGTTTTGCTAGTTTTCATCCAGCAGTTTCAGAGTTTCAAGTCTTGCACTAAGATCTTTGATCCATTTGGAGTTAATTTTCACAGGAAGTCAATGATATGTGTCTAGCTTCCTTCTCTACATGTAAATAAATATCCATTCTTGGCAGCACCATTTTTTGAAGATACTCATTTGCCTTCACTGTTTTGTTTTCATTGTGTTTTGTTTTAGTGTTTCTGTCCAAAATCAAGTGGCTATAACTGTGGATTTATATCTGTGTCCCTCGTATTGTTTTGTTGACCTATTTTTGTGCCACTATTGTGGTGTTTTTGTCACTATGGCTCTGTAAAATAACTTGGGATCAGGTGTGATGGCACCTCTGTCATTGTTCTCTTTGCTCAGGATGGAACTGTCTATCCAGGGTCTTTTGTATTACCATATGAATTTTGAGATAATTTTGCTCTACTTCTGTGAACAATGAAATTGAAATTTTAATGAGGCTGTATTTCACAATATTAATTCTTCCAGCTGGACGTCTTTCCCTCTTCTAGTATCTTCTTCAATGTTTTTCACTGATGTTTTAGTTTTCCTTATAAAAGTTTTTTGCTTCTTGGTTAAATTTATTAGTGGGGAGCTATTATTGTTTTTTGTTTGTTTGTGGAGGCAATCATTGGTGGACTTGTTTTTCTCATTTCTTTCTCTTCGTGCATGCTGTTGGTATGTAGGGAGGCTACTGATTTTATATATTAGTTTTGTGTCTTGACACTTTGCTAAAAGTGTTCATCTGATCTAAGTGTTGTCTGGGGGAGTCTTTAGGGTCTTGTATATAGTATCATTATTATTTAAAAGCAAGGATACTTTGACTTCTTCCTTTCCTTTTGTGTTCTTTTTATTTCCTAGTCTTGTCATATTAAATGAGGGTGGAGAAAATGGACACCTTTGTCTTGTTCCTGATTTTAGTGGAAATGATTTCAACATTCCCTATTTAGCATAATGCTTTCTATAGATGAGTTGTATATAACCTTTATAAGTTGATGTATGTTTTTTCAATTCATATGTTCCTTCTATTTCTATTCCTTCAACTTTTATAATACTGGAATGTTAAATATTATAAAATTTTTTTACTGCATCTGTGAAAATATTCATGATCTCTGTCAAGTCCATTTATTTATGATATTAAATTTATTGACTTGTATTACGTTGAGACATCCCTGAATTTCTGGATTGAAGCCAACAGTTTGCAAATATTTTTTAATTAATTCATTTATTTATTCAATTTACTTCTCAATATCAGTCTCCCTCTCCTCCCAGTTCCCCCTTTCCCAGATCTTTCCCCCATTCCTCCTCTCTCCTCTGAGAAGGGTGAGCCCTTTGAATATTACCATCAACTCCCACCCCAGCTCCTCTTATTCTCCTCCTGCCTCAGACTCCAGCACATCAGTCACTGAAAGACTAGGCACATCCTCTCTCACTGAGGCCAGATAAGGCTGCCCAGTTAAGGGAATGAGATCCACAGGCAGGCAACAAATTCAGGGACAACCCCTACTCCAGTTGTTAGGGGACCCACATGAAGACCAAGCTGCACATCTGCTACATATATGCAAGGGTACCTAGGTCCATTCCATGCTCACTCTTTGGTTGGTGGTTCAGCCTCTGGGAGTCCCCAAGGGTCCAGGTTAGTTGACTCTGTTAGTCCTTCTGTGGAGTCCCTATACTATTTAGGTCCCCCAATTCTTCCCCTACTCTTCCACAAGATTCCTGAGCTCCATCTAATTAAGCTGTGGGTCTCTGCATCTGTTTCCATTGGCTGCTGAGCAGAGCCACTCAGAGGAGAGTTATGTTAGGCTTCTGTCTGCAAGCATAACAGAGTATCATTAATAGTGTCAGGGATTCGTTCTTGCCTGTGGTTTGGGTCCAAATTTGGGCCAGTCACTCATTGCCCATTCCCTCTGTCTCTGTCTATCTTTGTCCCTGCACATCTCGTAGGCAGGACATATTTTATGTTGAATACTTTGTGGGTTGGTTGGTGTCCTTATTCTTCAACTGGGAGTCCTGCCTGGCTATAGAAAGTGGCACTTTGGGATCCATATAGCTCACTACATAGGAGTTTCAGCTATAGTGCCTCCCCCCATAGCCACCCTGGGACCTCCCCCATCTCAGGTCTCTGGCACATCCTAGAGATGGCCCCTGCCCTGCTCACCACCAATTTCCTTTCCTAAGCTCTCCCCTGCTTTCCCTACACCTGACCCCCACATGCTCCTCTACCCCTCCCCCTTTCACTTCTCTCCATCCATAGAGCTCCAATATTTATTTTACTTTTCCTTCTGAGAAAGGTTCAACCAGGCTCCCTTGGACCCTCCTTGTTATTTGGGTTCTTTGGGTTTGTGGGTTGTAGCATGGTTATCCTGTATTTTATAGCCAATATCTATTTAAAAGTGAATACATATCATGCATGACCTCTGGGGTCTGGGTTACCTCCCTCAGGATGATATTTTCTACTTCCCTCCATTTGCCTGTGAAATTCATGATTTCCTTGTTTTTAATGGCTGAGTAATATTCCCATGTGTAAATTCTTCAGTTGAGGGATATCTAGGTTGTTTCTAGTTTCTGACTATTACTAATAAAGCTTCTATGAACATAGTTGAGCAAGTGTCCTTTTGGTGTAGTGGAGCATCTTTTGGGTGTATGTCCAAGAGTGGTATAGCTGGGTCTTGAAGTAGAACTATTCTAAATTTTCTGAGAAACCAGCACATTCATTTCCTGAGTGATTGAACAAGTTTGCACTTCCAGCAGCAATGTAGGACGGTTCCTCTTGCTCCACATCCACATCACCATGAGCTGTCACTTGAGTTTTTGATCTTAGTCATTCTGACAGATGTGAGATGGAATCTCAATGTTGTTTTGATTTGCATTTTCCTGATGACTAAGAACTTCGAACATTTCTTTAGGTGCTCCTTAGCCATTTGAGATTACTCTGTTGAAAATTCTCTGATTAGCTCTGTACCCTATTTTTAATTGTTTTTTGGGGGGTTGTTGGTGTCTAACTTAAGTTCTTTATATATTTTAGATATTAGCCCTCTATCAGTGTAGGGTTAGTAAAGATCTTTTCCCAACCTGTAGGCTACAGTTCTGTCCTATTGGCAGTATCCACTGACATAACAAGCTTTTCAGTTTCATGAGGTCCCATATATTGTTAATCTTAGTACCTGAGCCATTGGTGTTTAGTTCAGGAAGTTGACTACTGTGCCAATGAGTTAAAGGTTGTATTCTGTTCTATAGGATTTAATATATCTGGTTTTATGTTGAGGTTGTTGATCCATTTGGACTTGAGCTTTGTGTAGGGTGATAAATATGGACATATTTGAATTCTTCTAGTTAGACCATCCAGTTATACCATCACTATTTGTAGAAGATGCTCTCACCTTTCCATTGTATGGTTTTGACTTCTTTGTCAAAAAAAAAAAAAAAAAAAACCAAAAACCAAAAACCAAAAACCAAAAAACAAAAAAACCCAAGTGTGCATAGATGTGTGGGATTTTTTCTGGGTTTTTGATTCTATTCCATTGATCAACTTGTCTCTTTCTATACTAATGCCACACAGTTTTTTTTTTTTAAAGATTTTATTTATTTTATGTATACGAGTACACTGTAGCTATCTTCAGACACACCAGAAGAGGGCATGGGATCCCATTAAAGATGGTTGTGAGCCACCATGTAGTTGCTGGGATTTGAACTCAGGACCTCTGGAAGAGCAGTCAGTGCTCTTAACCTCTGAGCCATCTCTCCAGCCCACCACACAGTTTTTATTACTACCACTCTGTAGAACAACTTGAAGTCACGAATATGGATACCTACAGAAGTTCTTTTATTGTACATGATTGTTTTAGCGATTCTGGATTTGTTGTCTTTTCATACAAAGTTAAGAATTGTTCTTTCAGGGTCTATAAAGAATTGTGTTGGAATTTTGGTGGGAATTGCCTTTACTCTATAGACTGCTTTTGTTAGGATGGGCCACTTTACTATGTTAATCCTACCATTTAAGCTTTAATAATGTTTCTGTTATGAATGTGGGTGCCTTTGTATTTGCAGCATAATATTCAGAATTGAGATGTCCTCTTGGTGGATTTTTCCTTTGAGTATGTAATGTTCTTCTGTATCTCTTTTGATTACATTTGGTTGCAAGTCTATTTTATTTGGTATTATAATGGCTACTCCAGCTTTTTTTCTTGTGTCCATTTGCTTGAAAACTCTTTTTCCAGACCTTTACTCTGAGGTAATGGCTATTTCTGTTGCTGAGCGGTGTTTCTTGAATGGTGCAGAATGATGGATCCTGTTTATACATGCACTCTATTAGCCTGTGTCTTCTGATTGGAGAACTCAGAGCATTGATGTTGAGATATATTAATGACCAATGAAAGTTAGTTCTTCTTACTTTGATATAGGTCGTGGTATTGTGTGTGTGTGTGTGTGTGTGTGTGTGTGTGTGTGTGTGTGTGTTTCTCTTCTTTTGGATTTGCTGCTGTGGAATTAATTATTTCTTGTGTTTTCTTAGGTATAGTTGTATTCCTTGTGTTGGAGTTTTATTTATAATATCCTCTATAGTGCTGAATTAGTGGAAAGATATTGATTAAATTTGGTTTTGTCATGGTGGAATATCTTATTTTATTCATCTATGGTGATTGAAAGATTTGCTGTGTATAGAGGTCTGGGCTGGCATCTGTTATCTACTAGAGATTGTAAACCACCTGCCCAGGCTTTTCTGACCTTTAAATTATCTGGTGAGAAGCCTGATGGAATTCTGTTAGGTCTGCCTTTATATGTTACTTGGCCTTTATCCCTTGTGGCTTTTAATATTCTTTCTTCTGTACACTTAGTGTTTTGACTATTATGTGGTAGGAGGATTTTCATTTTTTTGTTCACTCTAATTGATGTTACAGAAGCTTCTTATACATTTATAGGAATGTCTTTCCTTAGGTTAGGGAACTTTTCTTCTATAATTTTGTTGAAGACATTTTCTGGGCCTTTGAGTTGAAAGTATTCTCCTTCTATTTCTATTATTCTTAGGTTTAGTCTTTTCAGAGTGTCTCAAATTTCCTGGATACTTTGTGTTAGAAATATTTTAGCTTTAGAATTTTTGGTCACTGGATTTCTTCTATGGTATCTTTTATTCCTGAGATTCTCTCTTCTATCTCTGGTATTCTGTTGGTGATGTTTATATCTGTAGTTCTCTTTCCTAAGCTTTCCATCTCCAGGATTGTCTCAGTTTGCGTTTTCTTTATTGCCTCTATTTCCATTTTCAGGTCTTGAACAATTTTATTTTTGTTATTAGATGTTTTCTTTATTTACATTTAAAATGATATCACCTTTCCCAGTTTTCCCTCTGGAAAAAAAAACCTGTCCCCCCACTCCTTCCCCTGCTTACCAACACACCCTCTCCCACTTCCTGGCCCTGACATTACCCTACACTGGGGCATAGAACCTTCACAGGACTAAGGGCCTCTCCTCCCATGGATGACTGACTAGGCCATCCTCTGCTACATATGCAGCTAGAGCCATGATTCCCACCACGTGTACTCTTTGGTTGGTGGTTTAGTCCCTGGGAGCTCTGAAGGTACTAGTTAGTTCATATTGTTGTTCCTCCTATGGGGCTGCAAACCCTTCAGCTCCTTGGGTTCTTTCTCTAGCACCTTCAATGGGGACCCTGTGCTCAGTCCAATGGATGGCTGTGAGCCTCTACTTCTGTATTAGTTGGGCACTGTCAGAGCCTCTCAGAAGACAGCTATATATTAGGCTCCTGTCATCCAGCACTTGCTGGCATCCACAATAGTATCTGGGTTTGGTGATTGAATATGGGAAGGATTCCCAGGTGGCGCAATCTCTGGATTGTCCTTCCTTCAGTCTCTGCTTCATAGTTTGTCTCTGCAACTCCTTCCATGGGTATTTTGTTCCACATTCTAAGAAGGATCGAAGTATCCACACTTTGGTTTTTCTTCTTGAGTTTCTTGTGATTTGTGGATTGTATCCTGGGTATTTCGAGCTTGTGGGCTAATATCCACTTATCAGTGAGTGCATACCATGTGAGTTCTTTTGTGATTGGGTTACTTTACACAGGATATCCTCCAGATCCATCCATTTGCCTAAGAATTTCATAAATTCATTGTTTTTAATAGCTGAGTAGTACTCCATTGTATAAATGTACCACATTTTCTCTATCCATTCTTCTGTTTAGGGACATCTGTGTTTTTCCCAGTTTCTGGCTATTATAAATAAGGCTGCTATGAACATAGTGGAGCATGTGTCCTTATTATATGTTGGAGCATTTTCTTGGTATATGCCCAGGAGTGCTATAGCTGGGTCCTCAGGTAGTACTACATCTAATTTTCTGAGGAACCACTAGACTGATTTCCAGAGTGGTTGTACCAGTTTGCAATCCCATCAGCAATGGAGGAGTGTTCCTTTTTCTCCACTTCCTTGCCAGCATCTAGTGTCACCTGAGTTTCTGATCTTAGCCATTCTGACTGGTATAAGGTGGAATCTCAGGGTTGTTTTGATTTGCATTTCCCCGATGACTAAGGATGTTGAACACTTCTTTAGTTGCTTCTCAGCCATTTGAGTTTCCTGAATTGAGAATTCTGTTTGGCTCTGTACCCCATTTTTAATAGGGTTTACTTGGTTCTTCTTGGGTGCATTTGTTTCTTTTTGTTCTAGAGCTTTCAGATGTGTTGTCAAATTGCTGGTGTATACTCTCTCCAGTTTCCTTTTGGAGGCACTCAGAGCTATGAGTTTTCCTCTTAGGACTGCTTTCATTGTGTCTCATAAGTTTGGGTGTGTTGTGACTTTATTTTCATTAAACTCTAGAAAGCCTTTAATTTCTTTCTTTATACATTCCTTGACCAAGTTGCCATTGAGTAGTGTTGTTAAGCTTCCACGTGTGTGTGGGCTTTCTATTGTTTATGCTGTTATTGAGGAGCAGCCTTAGTCCATGGTGATCTGATAGGATGC
>NW_022196912.1:48425294-48435128 GCF_008632895.1 Mastomys coucha | reverse complement strand
ATTTTTGAGTTTGTTCTTTAAGTGCTTCTACTTGTTTACTTGTGATCTCCTGTAATTCTTTATGGGATCTTTTTGTTCCTCTTTAAGGGCCTGCACCTTTTTATCTGGATTCTCCTGTATTTCTTTAAGGGAGTTATTCATGTCCTTCTTAAGTTCCTCTATCAGCATTGTGAGATATGATTTAAGATCCAATTCTTGCTTTTCCGGTGTTTTGGGATCTCCAGGACTTGCTGCAGTGGGAGTACTAGGTTCTGATGAATCCACGTAGTCTTGGTTTCTGTTGGTAGGATTCTTGCGTTTGCCTTGCGCCATCTCTTGATTTTTGGTGTTAGATGTTCTTAGTGTCTCTGACTAGATCTTGTCCTGTCCCTGTCACCCTGCAAGTTCCCTGCGACTTGTGGGGCCTGTGCCTTCTGGCTGGCTGCTCCTGTCTTAGAAACTCACCAGAGAAAAAAATCTGGCTTAAGGCACTCCCTGGAGGTAGGCCCTCCACTTGCAGGGAAGGGACAGAGAAGGATTCTGATCCTCCTTTGTCAGTAAGAAGCTGAGAGGATCCTGTCCCTGCTGCCCGGCAGCTCCCCTGGGACTTGTGGGGCCTGAGCCTCCAGGCTGGCTGCTCCCATCCTAGAAACTCACCAGAGAGAAAATGGCAGCTCTCACCCGAGTCTCTCGCTTAAGGCGTTCCCTAAAATATGTTTTTAAATGTTAACAAATTCAGATAAATTGAAATGTAACTTCTCATCATAATGCAATAAAAGTTTAAAAAAATGTTAAAAAAAAAAGATTGTTGCTGGTGTTCCGGAGAGATTATGGTGATGAGGTTGTTCAGTAATAGTGGAAAAGGAGAAAGCTGTGTCAGCAAAGTCCCATAACACCCTCTGACCCTAGAGCAATGATTCTCAACCTGTGGGTCATGATCCCTTTGGAGGTAGATTGATCCTTTCACAGTGGTCACATAGACGATACCCCACATATCAAACATTTACATTATGGTTCACAGCAGTAGCAACTTCACAGTTATGAAATAGGATGAAATATTTAATGGTTGGAGGTCACCCCGCCTTGAGGAACTGTAAAGGATCACACATTAGGAAAGTTGACAATCACTGCTCTAGAGCTACTTCTCCCGCATATGAGTTGTAGGCAAATATGTTACCATGTCCCCTACCTATATAAATATTTTGTTTTTCTAAAAACATTCAGAACACACACAGGTCCATGGCTAGTGTAGTATGTATTCATTAAGATTTAAATAATGGATAAAGAAGTGCTACTTAAGTATCTTTCCCTATAACACCTGATGATTCTTCATTGTTTCCAGGAACTGCTGCTTCCTGATCTGTTCCAGGGGCATGCCCTTTTTGTCTGATTTCACACCTCTGTGAGAACAAGGTAGTGTGATTGCTATTACTCACAAAGCTGTGCTGTGTTTGTTAGGAACCTTCTTAGACTGAAGCAATATGATCCATTGGGCTCTACTTACTATCTGCATAATTTCTGTTACATCACAGAACTGGTCCATGCCTGGATCACAGTGATTCTCACTATGCTTCACTGAATCTCAGCAAACAATAATCATTTTAATCTTAAGCTGAAGAAAAATGACTTCCTTCCTGGTCATGTTAAATATACTGTTCACAATTTTGTAACATAAATATAGAAAAACAAGTCTTGTAAAAATTCTCCTGAATTTTAGGCCGTAGCCACTACATTCCAAGAATGTGATCTTTCTCAGTGTTGGCAACACCATGCCCTTCCACATGAGACCAGTGAAACACGAGTCAGTGAGCCCTGGATAAAACAACCTGAGCAGTTCATGAACTAAAGCAGGGAACCACTACCTCCTGTAGTTTCAGATAGACTGGCCTATTAGGAGGCCATGTTATAAACTGGAGGCAAGAGAAGCCTTCACTGAGGTGGGTTTATTACTATGCTAAGGGATGGTTTAAAAAGCGCTTGGGAATGTAAGTATGTTCACCCTAGAGCTGTGTTGCCAGATAATGGGGGTGCATTCTGGGCTTAGATACCTCTGAGATTCCTCAAGTACTTTGTACTTGAAGAAGTACTGTAGGCAGAAGAAAAATGGACTAGATTTGACCAATGGAACCACATGAGCAGTTCAAGTACTGAACTGCCAGCAGGCTAGTGTGGTGGTTTGAATATGCTTGGCCCAGGGAGTGGCACTATTAGGAGGTGTGGCCCTGTTAGAGTAGGTGTGTTACTGTTGGGGGTGGACTTTGAGAAACTTTCCTTCTAGCTGCCTAGAAGCCAGTCTTCTCCTAGTATCCTTCAGATGAAGATATAGAACTCTCAGCTCCTCCTACGCCATGCTCCCATCTTGATAATGGACTGAACCTCTGAACCTATAAGTCAGCTCCAATTAAATGTTGCCCTTATAAGGGTAGCCTGGGTCATGGTGTCTGTTCATAGCAGTAAAACCATAACTAAGACAGATAGTATCTCAAGCTTGACTTTTCTCTAGCATGAAGGGATACCTTAATGCTTCTCATCTGAAATATGGGCCTCAAAGGTAATCCTGGCTGATCAGTGGATATGGCCAGATCACTCATCTGCCCTAATGGGACAGACCAGGAAGTAATGGATCCCACATACCATCACAGAGATAAAGATTTAGGGTACAGAGGCACTCAGGGCATGTGAACCCCAAATGGGAGAGAATTTAGGGAGATGGGTTTAGAGCTTCTGGAACTTGGCTTGCAACTGGCTCAGAACCCTTTGCTGGTGGAAGCTGTGAGTATGGGTGGTGAGAAGGGCTTGGGTTTCCATATGTCCTTTCTTTCTCTCCTTTCTCTGCTCTACCTCAGGTGGTAAGTTCTGGTATCAGAACCCAGTGAAAACTTTTAATGTTCACCTTAGCCCTTTGTAGAAAACTTATTAGCAAATTAGACTTTAATTCATGGGTTATGAATACTCTCTGTCTTCCAGGATTTTTATCAGTATGGCAGAGGCATTTACAGCAGCAAAGACAAGTGCTGCTGAATCTGACAATCCACTTTTGATTCTCTTCTTACCTGCAGCCAATTATTTTCCTAAAATAATACTTCTCTGTTTCCATAGGTTAGAATACAGGTCTTGTGCTAAGAGCCTGGGGTACCAGCACATAAAGAAAGTATTTGAGTGCTCTTATTGCAAGAAGCTACAGAGAAGGAGATAGGGTGAACACAAGTCCCACCTTACCCATTAATTCAATTTTATGTACCCCTTCGCTCAGGACTCTTTCTCTCCATTCTATCCATGAAAAACAGCTCTGTAGGAGGATCATCTGCATCTAGAAGTTGGGGTTCTCCATCATATCCAATTGCCTATTTTACTTCTTTCCCATTCCTTTTATTACAACTATACTCCTGCAACTTAAGCTGATCCCAACTGCACACTTATTAGGAAAGAAAGTATACTTGGTAAATTCTTTGAAAAAATAATTTACTTTATTTAAGCATTGTTCCCCAGGACTAATCCAACAATGTTTGAAGACAGAAGTAGTTAATCCTCAGAGATCTGGATATGCCTTGACCTTACATGGTCCCACTATTATTATATAGTGGATCTCCTGAACTCTACTGACCAGAATATATGGTCTCTTGCCAACAAACAAGCATTTCATGCTCTTCTGCCTGCCTCCCAAGGTTGTACTTTTGGCAATAATCATTCATATGTTACTATCCAATTATTTCAATGTCTATGATAGCTCACTCTTGTCTGGTAAAAAATAAATAGAAAACAGAAGTGCCAATTCTGCTGATAAATTGGCTGGGTACGTCTAAGTTACCTCTGCTTGTATGCTTCATAGACAGCACACTCTTGCCCATGAGTTGCAGGAAACAAAAGACCCAGGCAGAGACTCCAGAGAACATGTGGAAATACTACCAGTGAGTTGATAGAGGGAACTGAATCTCATGGAAGTAGAAACTGGGACTGGCAGTGATCCAAATGCAAGGAGCTATGGATAAGACTGTGAAGGCCCACCATCTCACAGAGCCCTTTGAGGAGCTATGGATAAGACTGTGAAGGTCCAGCATCTCACAGAGCCCTTTGAGGAGAGGGTGGTGGCATGCAACTTTTTCTTGAGAGTAATTTCAAGAAAACTTAACATCACGTACATCATCAAATACAATTGCTATGAGCCAGTCCTTCCCCACCTCTACAGAGAAGTTCCTTGTCCAGTTGAATGATTTGCAATGGAAAGTATTTCAATATACACATTTTTATTACTTGTATTTGTTTGATGTTCATTGTTTTTAATAAATTAAATATCTCATATATATACATAAATATGCATGTATACATACACACATACATGTATATGTACATATATGTGTGTATATATATACATATACATATATGTACATGTATGTATATGTATATATATACACACATATATGTATATGTATATATATATGATATGTTCAAGCAACAAATCATTCCTTAGTTACATTTATGGATTCTATATTGGTTTTGAGCTGACGGAAAATACAATCCTCTAAATATGCCTATAGTTTGACTTTCAGGTACTTGACCTTCAAAGGCATTTTCAGAAACACAAGTACATAAACACAAGGGGGCTTTGTTGCCTGTAATTTATGGGGAAAACATCTCCCTCTTTTGCTAAGAATGCTGTGGGTGTTCCTTTGAAAAGAGTTTTCTCTCCCATAGTGGATTTTGTTTCTAAAATAAGCCAAGTATCTATGCTCCTCAGCATCAAGGTCAGTCAGTACTCCTGGGTTGTCAGGCTGCTGCCTGCTGCCCAGAGACATTCAATGACTGCCTACCCACAGACAGTCACGGATCTGTCTGTGGGCTAGGAGTGCTGTCATTGTGATGCACGCAGAGTCATTTTACGTTGAAGAAACTAAGAATCTAGTGGACGCCGGCTTAACATTCCCAAGGAATGTGGACCCTACTCTCATCCCAAAGACTTGACTGTCTCCCAGGGCTTGAAAAACTAAGCACATTTTAAAAATGCTTTATTGATTTTTCAAGTCTTCAAGCATCAATTTTCTTCCAGCCGAGCTGTTTATACTTTCTGAAATGTTTTTTCAGGGAAACCTCTGAGACCATTGTGCTTGAAATAGTCTGTAGTTTATAGTGACCTACTTTTTAAAGGGTTCTAAAGATATAGCTTTCTGACTATGTGCTTTACTAGTTTATATCTTGAAGTTGTACTCTCTAGTCTATGACTAAGTGTTTAAAGATAGTGAGAGAAAATGTTTAGAAAGCTGTTTCCTGCTTGGATTTTTAAGAGGTTTACAGCATAAAATTCACAATCTAGCTGTGTGATAGTTGCCTCTACCTGGTTTCCTAGATTGGGAATGTTTTAGAAAGTGCTGGTGCACAGAGTTCATTATGCATGTTGGCCATCGTCATTACGGAAAACACAACTGCAGCATTTTGAGAGATGGCAGTGAGCAGACTTAGGCAAAGGTTAGGAAATTTGAAAAAGTATCGTAATGCATGTAATGCACAATACCGGTTTTGAAAATATATTAATGCACAAGAAGGAAAGGCCTAGAATAATATGTAACCTAGCTTTAGTGGCTTTGTAACCAGGCAATGAGATAATGGCTTCATTTCACTCTAAAATCACTATAATGAGATTGTATTTTTAGTAAAGAGAATAAGTAAAGAATAATAAATAAATAAAAAAGTTTTTAAAAGAAGAGATTGTATTTTTAAAGTAAAAATTGACAACTGGACTAAAGTACCGTCCACTTTGCATGTGGTCTCTTCTGTTTCTCAGGCTTCTTGAATTTAAACAAGCCAAGTGGAAGTTAAGAGAACAAAAGGCCTGGGAGCAGCATTGCTACATTACTCTTTCAACAGAGAAACAATCCCATGATGCTGTATTGTTCCTTCAACAATGGAAGGATCCCGTGTTGTGTACCAAACCTAGGAAGCTTTGGTACATTCCTTACACTCACCCAAACAGCTCAAGTTCTGAGCCATGCAATAGATCTCTTCAAGCTTGATACTTTAAAATGTATATAAAAATATGCAAAGCCAACACAAAAGTGAGCATGTTTCTGTTCATGCATGTTTAGATACATACAGATATTTGCTACTGGTGAAATGCACATAGAAGCCCAAGACTCGGTCTAAAGACACTAGGGACTGAGTAAAGCTGGGAAACACTTCCTGCTCAGGATGTATACAGGATTTTAAAGGAAAGGAGAACGCTTGGTGATTTTAGTTTTGTTTTCTCTCCCTGTGCACATGAGTGAGGCTTTTGTAAACCTGGAATCTTTCTGCATATTTTGCTGTCAGGAAACTTGACAAAGCTTTTCTGGTCAAAGCTTCTGGTCAAAGCCCATGGCAAAACTCCTCACACTGCCTACAAATTCCACCAGCAGCTGGGGATCCCAGGGTGTCTGTAATAACTGTTTATGTTAGCCTGTACTGTGCCTTTAAACATTTATTCAACTTTTAGCGAATCTTATTTGGTGAAACAACTGTTCCATCCCCTCTTTGCTAGGATGAAGTCATGCTTTGAAATCTAGTTGACTTTAGAAGATGTCTAGAAGATGTCAGTTTAGGAGATTAAAAGGGAGTGCTCAAGAGGAATAAAATCCAGAAAGAGTGTGATTATAGAAGATTGCAGGATTCTCCATTATGGCCAAGGCTATGAAAAGATCACGTGTAACCAGTAAGATGAACCATGTACTTTCTTTGTTAACTATGAAGATCCTTGGTCTCTATTGGAAGACACTGGCATAATGGAGAGGAAAAAAAGATAAGAAAAAAAAAAAGAAATCTAGTTGACTTTATTATCTCACCAGCCTGTTTATTTTTTATTTTTATTTATTTATTTATTTATTTATTTATTTATTTATTTATTTATTTATTTTTATGGGTTAAAAAAGAAAAATAAGCTTTCGTGGCTGGAGAGATGGTCTGAGTAGTATAGTGGTGCTTGCTGCTTTTGCTAAGTACCTGGGTTTGGTTGCCAGCACCCACTCTGGGCAGCTCATAACTTCTGTAATTCCAATTCCAGGGCATCAGAAGCCCTGACTTCTGCAGTCACTGACCCATCCATGGTGCACATACATACACTGAGGCCCATATATAAATGAATAAAATTTATGATTTAGTAAATGAAATAGCTATGATATTATAAACAAAAGAAAGCTGTTTTCCCTCAATGTGACAGCGAAGGCACCCTGCAGAGTCTCCAGCTCCCCCATTCTGATCAGAAGTAGGTACAGGGTACAGCATCTTTCTAGCTTTCTATTTCCAATGGATGCTATGAGGCTTCTCACCCCTCTTCATCCTTGACCACCATTTCTGAGTTCCTCTGTTTCTTGTAACTTAGGGCAGCTGATTCAAGCTATGGGTTATATAATAATTATACCTTGTTTAAAATGCTTGGGAACCCGTGTTTCAGATTTGGGAGCTCTGTATATCTTGGAATATTTCCATGTCCAAAACTGACCATCTTGGTGGCTTTGTTACTTCTGTCACAGCTGTGATAAAATACCTAACAGGATTTATTTATTTTTCTTCTTTTCTGGCTCAAAGTTTGGGGAGGGAAAAATCTATTGTGTCACAAAAGGCTTGGTGGCTGAAGTGTAAGGCTAGTAACATGGCTTTGGCATCCAGGAAGCAGAGAGAGAAGGGAACATTGGTGCTCACATTGCAGGCTCCTTCTTATCTCCTCCAGTCTGGGGACATTGGTCCTGGGATAGTGCTACCCACACACAGGGGGGATCATACTCCTCAGTTAAATCTCTCTTGAGATGACTTCACAGACAACACAGAAGCGGCTTTCCTAGAGGATGCCGTATCAGTTATGCTAACAATGAAGATTAACCATTATAACCTGAGGACAGGATCCAAGCCTAAATATGAAATTCACTGTTGTTTCATATATATCATATGCAATGAGCTGAATGCAATTGCATGTGTGCGTGCATGTGAGTGTGTGTGTGTGTGAAAGCCTGTTTGCATGTGTGTCAGTATTCGTGATGGAGTGCTGAAGTCGACATTGGCTGTCTTCCTCTATCCTTCTCTATTTATTATGTCATTGGGCTGAGAACCCACTTATTTGGCTGGTTAGACACCTTGTCCCAGGCATCTCCTGTCTGTGCCTGTTAATTCTGGGATTATAAGTGGGCTGCATGCCTGTCCAGTTTTCTATTGCAGTTCTGGGAATCTGAATTCCGCTCTTTATACTTGAGAGGCATGTGCTTTATTCATGGAAAGCCATATCCCCAGGCCCGTAAAGGGAATTTTATTGAGCATTTTTGGTATTCATGTGTTTTACATGCAACTCATCTCTTGGAGCCAGGTATGGAATGTCTCCCTTGTGACACTGAGCTGGCGCTATCAGTTGGAAGCATTTTAGATGAGGGACTTCTAGACTAGAAATGCCCAGCTTATATTTTCCTGTTTTCCAACAACTTCCTCCAGAACTGCTGACAAGCTGCACTGAGACTCCATCTTCCCAGAAATAGTTAGAAACAGTCTTGTTACTATAACACATGGAGCCCCAACATCTTAGTCTCTGGTATCTGTCTTCGCTGATTTCCAATGAAGACAGTGCTATGGAAATGCCTCCAGTTTTTGTTATACAGTATCCATAAGGACCAAACTTCTGAGCAGGATAAATTTCCATTGCTATGGAAACCTCAGAGAGTAGAACAGAAGGTTTTTCTCTCTTATGATGTGTGACATGTATTAAATGTGGGCACATGAATGTGTGCGTACACATGTGCGTGTGTGTGTGTGTGTGTGTGTGTGTGTGTGTGTGTGTGTGCATGCACCAGTGTACCATGGAAGAGTATCAGGTATCCTTCTCTATCACTCTTTGCCTTGTTCCTTAGAAGCAGGATCTCTTGTCAAAAACTGAATCTCACGATTTCTTTTGGTTAGGCTAGAAGCCAACAAGCTGCAGTGATGCTCCCGCCTCTGCCTCCCTCCGTAGTAGTGATAGATGTGTGCAGGACTATACCTGCCTGTTATGTGGTTATTGGGATTTGAACTCGAGTCCTCATGGTTGTGCACTTAGCACTCTTAACCAGTGGTCCATGTCTCCAACCTCACGAACTCTCACTTAGAGCTTATTTTTTGTTATTATATTATACTACCATTCTGGGAGCAGGATTCCTTCCTCTTGTCCTCGTGTTTGGTGGCTAGAAGGTACTATTCAGGTACTAACACTGTGAAGTAATACCATAATACTATGCAATAATGCACATACAGCTTCTGACTACCCGAAGCTTCTTCACTGGGTTCTGCTCTCCCCTCTATCCCACAGTTGTTTATGAGAATTCAGTAGAAATAATACAGGAGGATACTTGAGTTCACACAGCTCCTCGTTGCTTATAAATCACAACAGATTATCTTCAGCCCACTCTGGTAATCAGTAAGCACTGATAACCAGACATGACATAGTGAGACACACATCAGTGGCTGCCTTCATTTACTTTTCTACTGCTGTGATAAAATATCATGGCAAAAACCAGCTCAGGGGAGGAAAGGGTTTATTTGACTGAACATTTCCACAGTATAGCCTGTCAACCAGGGAAGGCAGGGCAGGTACTCATCCAGGAACTTAGAGGTAGGAACTGAAAGGACCATTGGGGGAGGGAGACTGCTGCTTACTGGATTCCTCGGCTTGCTTTTGCATATAATCCAGGACTGTTTGCCCAAGGAGGGCACTATGCACAGTGGGCTGTGCCCTCTTACATGAGTTATTGACTGAGAAAATACAGTTATCATGGTGGTGCATGCCTTTAATCTTAGCACTTGGAAGGCAGATCTTCATAGTGACTTTCAAGCTACCCTAGCAAGATTACACAGTGAGACCCTGTCTCAACACAC
>NW_022196912.1:48422986-48424245 GCF_008632895.1 Mastomys coucha | reverse complement strand
ACACACACACACACACACACACACACACACACACACTGCTCACTTAGTATGTACATGTAGTTAGCAGTACTTGGGGTTGTATGACCCATTAGAGGCTTGTCTCTGGAGAAGCCTGATTATCCCTCCCTCAATGGCTGGCTATTCATTGCTCTTCATCCAGGGATGGGGCTGGGAGCTTGTGAGATTTCCCATAGCCAGGATGAGTGTTGTGCAGGTCCTGTTTAGGCAACCTCATTGTTAAGATTTCATGGGTATAATTCCCTGTCACATATAGAAGACATTACCTTATAGCAGATGCCCTAATCCTCTGGTTCACAAAAATCTAGAAGACACTATCTTGTAGCAGATGTTCTGGGCTACCATGAGGCTTTCTAACTTATGGTAGTACAGTCTCTTCTTGCTCTCTCTGCATCTCCAGTCTATCCCTGTTTATGAGGGGGTGTTTCTAGGTCACGTTCTTCCTCTGTCTTGTCCTCTGCACACATTGTACCATCCCCAACACAAGGGGTCCTGTGGAGAATGGCTTGGTTCTACTTGAATCACCTGGATGCCTGATGAATATATTCGTTTGTTCCTCTTTTTTCTTCGTTTTTTGAAACAAAGACTTACTATATAACCCTGGTTGTTATATAACCCTGGAGCTTATTATGCAGCCAAAGCTAGCCCAGGACTCAGAGAGACCTGCCTGCCTCTGCTTTTCCACCATACCTAGCACATTATATGCTATTCCATCTAGTATTGTGAGAGCTCTTCCAGCAGCAGTGCTGAGACTCCCACAAGGCAATTTTAAGTAAATACTGTTTTTAAGAAATTTAATATTTTGCTATAAGTAGAGGCTCAACCATATTTTGCTACATTCACATTTTTGCAACAAAAATAATGATATTTAAAAGTTGTTCTGCAAACAGACACCAAGTAGCAGGTTTACTGCCCTGTAGCAAGCAGCTTTCAAATTCAGGTTGTTTTTCTCTCACTGCTAGCAAAGTCTTCCAGGATCTGCCATCTTAGATGTGTAGGAATGTAGACTTCCCTGCTGCAGACATGCATGCACTGCGGACGGTAAAGAGTTTTTACCTTTAAACATGTGGGTTTATTTACTGGCCCATTAAAATGCAAATGCTGAGAAGTGAACATGACCCTCCCTCCCATTTCTGCAGCTTTGCCAGAGCCACTGTTCCCAAACCAATCCTAAACATAACTGCCTTCTGGGGAGGTAAATGCATTCCCAGGAGAAAAAGAAAATTGAATGCTCCAAAAAA
>NW_022196912.1:48417738-48422844 GCF_008632895.1 Mastomys coucha | reverse complement strand
AGAGAAAGAGAGAGAGAGAGAGAGAGAGAGAGAGAGAGAGAGAGAGAATACCCAGGGGTAAATCCCAAGTAGATGTGACCCTTCTGCACTCTAAAATGTAGATACATTAATAATCATAAATATATTAATCAATAGGTCACTATGCTAAATTGAAAGAGACTTACGTAATAGGGTTAAGGGATAGCTGCACGGTGGGCTGATGTACCTGCATGACAGAGGAACTTTAAGAGAGTAATGCTAGCTAAATCACTCAATTAGAAGAGACAAGAAATCAACTTGGGGAGATTGGCTTATTCTGCCACTCCACAACTTTAGTCCTAAGATCCTCCTTCAAAAGTCTGGTATAATCATCGACGGCAAGGAGACCTAAGTGCCCTGAGGGTTTCAGGGAGACCTAAGTGTCCTGAGGGTTTCAGGGAGACCTAAGTGTCCTGAGGGTTTCAGGGAGACCTAAGTGCCCTGAGGGTTTCAGGGAGACCTAAGTGTCCTGAGGGTTTCGAGGAGGGAAAAGAATGTTCCGAGTGTGCAGGCGTGGAGATTCCCATAGCACGACCCACAGCCGATCCCTGAAGAACTCCCTGCACCACAAGCACTAGGTGTTCAGCACACCATGGGCATGCTCCAGCCACAGGCCTTGGGAAACCTCTCTGTCTTCAGCACATGTCTTCATGCACACAAGACCAAAGCTGGGGAGCTTTGAACATGGGGTTAAACCTCTCCATGTCAGGGCAAGGAGGATGGGATGGACAAATGGTTCTACTTGTCACACGGGGGTTTCATCTTGAAGAAGAGATCCAGGGAAGTGAAGGCAGACAAGCTAGGAGGATGGGACCTAGGTAGGACTTTGCAAATGAGGGAGAATTCCAAAACCTCAAGCTGGTTGAGGTCCAACCGAGAACAGCTGGGCACCTGCTCCAGGCTTTTCCTCATCTGTGGCTTGAGTCTTTGGTGTCATATCCATGACATTATTATTATAGCTAACATCATGCAGGTTTTTTTTTCTTTGTCCCTCTGGGGACCTCAGTATGTTTTGAGTTGATTTTACTGTGTGGTTTAAGAATCTAAATATCTTGTACCTGGATATGTAGTTTCCTTAACATCCTGAGTATTTATCCAAAAGAATTGCAATAAAGCTCTCAAAGAGGGCTTTGCACTACTGCATTGCTTGTAGGGAGACTATTAGATATTATAGGCAAGAGCAGGGGAGAAGGCCTCCCTCCCAGGCCCCGTGTTTTGTGAAAGACCTTCCTAAACACTCTTCCAAATTGTCAGCACATACAAGAGGAAGAAATAGGAGCCCAGACGTAAACTTTTAGGTAGCTTTGAAGTAAAGGCACAAACTAAGTCACCACCCATATTCTTCTATCTTGTAACCCTTTGAAGTCTTTCTATGTCTTTCCTTCAGTAAGAACAAAATGGATAAAAACTCTATTTCACTGACTACAATCTGACAGAATTGAAGTCACAGAAAATAGAAAAGGCAATTGATAACCTCAAATGTTATGGGGAGGAAGGGAGGGACTGCAAAAGAGCAGAGAGAGGACACAGAAGGTGGAAGGAAATAATTCTTGTCCTGCCCTTCCTAGGCCAAATTTCAACAAGCACTACCCCAAGCTGGCAGTTTGGCCCATGATGACTTAGCCAGTCAGCACTGCTGAAGTGGAGTACTCTGCCAGAACTGTTTGTTGCTAAGGGAAATAAAACCCTGGCAGAGGCAGCTTGGGGTGAGCGGGTGAATCGGATGATTCTCCTGATTTACACAATTGTGTGAAGGTCACATGGCAAAAAAGCCAACACATCATCTTAAATGAGTTTCTCAGCACCCTGAAGTCAGCCAAATGACATCTTTAATAAAACATGACATTTATTCAAATTTCTGATTGAAAATTTCTGCCTCTTAAAGAGAAATGAGCATTGCATTCAAAGGGTGGAATCCAATGTTTTGGCTTGCTTAGGAAAATATGTTCTTCAGTTTATATGCTATGTGCAGAGTATAGCAAGTCTATTTTAGGCATGGAATACAACCCTTTCACTCTAGGGATAGCTACCCTGTAGAAAGAACATAGGTTCATATTTCAAAACAAACCAACCGCACAGCCAATGAAAGTCCCGTAATTGAAATGGGAATAAGTAATGATAACCCTGAATGTGGTAGGGAAGGAAGAGCTGGGTCACAACTGGTCATTTCTTGGAAGTCTGCTTTGGTAAACATATTCTATGACAAAAGGAGTGTCTTGATCATCTTCCTTCATCATGGAAATGCAAAAGGGAAGGTGATTTAATCTTAAAAATGATATCTCAGAGGCCAGCATAATAAATGGTAGCAGCAGCATTTTTAAGAACTTTACTAATGAGAGAGAAAAACTGACATCTTTAGATCCAGAGAGACGTACTTAGATAAAATTAAGGTGTGTTGGCAGTCTGGTCATGTCTAAGACAGGTACCAGCTCCCTCAGGTATGATTGACCTTTTTTGGTGTGTGTAATCAGCTTTTACTATATAAGGGGTTAATCATATTTTGTGTCATTCCAAAGGTCAGTGTAGAACCCAATGACACAATAAAAAAAAAAAAACCAAACAGGACAAACAAAAGGTGGTCCAGCTGTCTGACAATGCAGTGGGTGGCTTTGAATGCAGAGTGGTGTGACTCTGTGAAGCTTTTGGGTGTCTGTATGCAATACTCATCTTAGGGCCATGTGATTCCATAGCAAGGATTATTTTTCCCCTCAGAAGTAGCATCTTCCCTCCCAGACACTGACCATCAATGTGAGGTACAACCACCACAAAGTCTAAACAACATGGCTAGTCCTGTCACAGTGACTTTTCACTGGGTCTGGCCATTTAGATGTGCTAGTACTTGCCCCTTTTCTGTAGACAGTGTCACAAGGATACCTATCCCAGTGGCTGACTGGGACTCCTGCCCTTAGGGGCTTATAGTAAAAAGCATCTCCCTCATCCACCTCCCTCCCCAAGAGTAGGAGTCAATGTTTTGATAAAAAAAATAATAAGAAAATGGTGCAGCTGCCTGATAATGTAGTGGGTGGTCTTCAATGTGGAGTGTCTCTGCTCCTTGGAGCTTTCAGGTATCTGTGTACAATGATGAACGTTGTCATGTGTTTGCACTCTCTAGCTCACGACTAGATGAGAGGACAATCTTCTTGCTTGTGACCATGTCGATTTTATCCCAGAATTGAAATCCCCAACACCGTCTCTCTGATCCTCAGCTCAGCTCCCATGATACCTTCCCAGAAAAAAAGAAAGAAAGAAAGAACCAAAATAAAAAAAAAAAACATGTAAGTGGAACCATGTGAGGGAAGCAAGAGCCTGTGATCTGGAGAAAATGAAGACGTCCCTTAAGCTTGAGCCAGGTACGATAGAGAACGAAGACCCACCATCAGAGTTGGAGACGCTGATTTGACTTGATAGCAGGATGGCAGCTGCAGATAGATTCACACCATGCATCTTGCCTATGAAACCAGCTTTCCATACTTCCTGTTTATATCTGCAGTATGTGCAAGAAAGATTCTAGAAGGGTTCATCCTAAGTCACTATTAGTTTGCTGTCTGGTTGCTCGTGGAAACAGACTGGATTGGGAGAGGAGGCCAAATGATACCAAGCATACCTTATCCGCTTCATTGGTAAAAGGAAATCATGTTTATACATTGCATAGATAAGAAAAAAAACCAATTTAAATAATGTATGCACCCCAGTGCACAAGTATACACACACACACACACACACACACACACACACACACACACACACACAAAGTTAAGAGTTGGATTTTTGCTTTTCCCTCCTCTAGAGAGGAAAATCCCATTTCTAGAGATAGGAAAAGGAAGGACTTTTATTACAAGTCCTTCTGTGAGTGAATTTTGTATTATGTACAATTATTATAGAAAACAAAACAATGCAATTAAAGATAAATCATTAATAAAATTAACTTCAAACCTTAGCACTGATACTGGGAACGAGCTAAAATTTTGTTGCAAAGGTTGGGCACATTATTTAGAACAGTAGTCTGAGCTCTCAGAAGGGGACTGGGGAAAAGGGGCGGGAAGGAGATCTACTGCCTGTCCTTTGAGATAAGACAGGCCAGGGCCAATCAGGATCTAAAAGTCTAAGACCAGAGGCAGAATCTTTGAAGCTGATGGCAAGAAGCAAATGGCATCTACACCAACCTCCAAGTGCCTTAGGTCAAGAAACAGAGTTGAATGTAAGACAAAGCCTTGTAGGGTAGAACCAGAGAAGCTACCTCACCCTGCCAACTTAAGAAAGAAGGAAGTGTATAGGGGAAAGGAGAGAAAAACTTATGGGCTTGAGGATGTTATTCTGTGGGGGTTAGCATAGTATGGGAGGGAGCCTGGTTGGGATCTTCAGTACTGCTAAATTCATCTGTCTGTCTTCATCTATCTGTCTATTTGTCCATCATCATGATTAGAAGTGCACCACTTCTTTGCTTCTATTTTTTAATTAATCAAATATGTGCGTGTGTGGTATACGGACATGTTCCGGTGGTTAAGTGTGTACTGCACATGCATGCACATGCCCATGGAGACCAGAGGTTGGTGTCAAGTGTGTTCCTCAATAACTCCTACCTAACTCCTTGAGAAAAAAAAAGAAAAGGTCTCTCACAAAACTCGAATCTCCTTGATTAGGCAGGGCTAGCTGGCACCTAAACCACACCTCTGTTCATGTGGTAGCTTAAATAAAAACAGCCCCATAGGCCCAAAGGGACTGGCACTATTAGAAGGTATAGCCATTTTAAAGTAGGCGTGGCCTTGTTGGAAGAAGTGTATCTCCTCTTCTGCGGCCTGTGGATCAAGATGTAGAACTCGGAGAGCTGCCATCTTCACTCCGGTGAGTTCCTAAGCCGGGAGCAGTCAGCAGGGAGGCACAGACCCCAAGAGTCACAGGGGAGCCGCCGGGCGGCAGGGACAGGATCCTCTCAGCTTCCAAGTGGCAGAGGTGGATCAGCGACCTTAGCTGCCCCTCCCTTGCACTAGGCGGGTCTGCCTCCAGGGACTGCTTTGACCCAGAGCCTCCAGTGAGAGCTGCCATCTTCTCTCCAGTGAGTTCCTAAGCCTGGAGCAGACAACAGGGAGG
>NW_022196912.1:48377609-48410596 GCF_008632895.1 Mastomys coucha | reverse complement strand
TTTTTGGAGGGGAAACTGGGAATGGAGAAATTTACATGTAAATAAAGAAAATATCAAAAAAAAAATGATGTAGAACTCTCAGCTCTTTCTTTAGTACCATGTCTACTGCACACCACCATGTTTCCTGCCAAGATGGACTAAACTTCTGAAACTGTAAACCATCCCAATTAAATATTTTCCTTTATGTGTGTTGCTGTGGTCATGGTCTCTTCATAGCAATAGGAACCTTTACTAAGACTCTCCACCTCCCAATCACTGGGATAAACAGGTGCATGCTGCTGACCCAGCTCAAGCGGTTGCTAGGGATCTGAATGCAGTTCCTCAGACTCACATAGCAAGCACTTTCCTGACTCAGCTATCTCTCCATTTCCCTTGTTTTAATTTTTAAATAGTGCCTATTAAGTCTTTTAGCAGCTAAATCATATAGCTAAAGGTTCACCCATCAAAGGCCCCTCCCCTGGCTTGACAAGTACAAGAAAAAGGGGTGTGTTTGTGTTTTAGTTGGGATCACTATTGCTGTGATTAAAATACCAAGACCGAAAGAAAACTTGGGGTGTTTTCATTTCAGAGCACGGTCCAAGAATGGGGTTGTGTGAAGAGACTTCTGAGTGCTTGTGAGAAAAGTCCAAGAAAAGAAGAGCCTTGTGACCTGTTCTCTCAGAACGCGGAATTGTTCTAGGAATGTGTTTTCATGCTCCTCCCAGGTGCTGCAAATAGGAGTGAGCTTACTTCAGCTGTCACTCAGATGCCTCTATGGAAAAACATGTTTTACCGCATACATACAGCTTGTACTTGTGATTGTCTACAGGTTGAATTCATGAGAACTATACTCAGGTGACTCTTTTTAGCCCCCAGAGTACAATTTGTCTGATGGCTCTGAATAGAGTTGGCTATTCCATGAGACTTTAGTCCATCTAATTTTTTTAAGACCTGCTCTCTCAGGTTCATGCTGCCAAATAGAGCAACAGAGAGGAAAAGGTTTATTGAGCTTATATATCTTAATCACACTCTATTGAGAGAAGCCAAGGTGGGAATTCAAGCAGTAGAGGAACTTGGAGGCAGGAGCTGATGTAGAGGCCATGGGGCAGGGGGTGCAGCTTACTGCCTTTCTTCTCGTGGCCTGCTCAGCCTGCTTTCTTATAACAAGCAGGATCACCATCCCAGGGATGGCACCATCCACAACGGGCAGGCCCCACCCTCCCCCATCAATCGCCAATTAAGGAGATGTTCTACAGGCTGGTCTATGGCCCTCTCTTATGGAGGCATTTTCGCAACCGAAGTTCCTTTTTCTCTAGCTTGCATCAAGCTGACATAAAACTAGCCAGAACAGAAAAAAGTCAGGGACTTGAGGAAGTTGAAAGTGGAAAATGAAGTAAAAAGAATTTTCCAGTACTTGAGGGCAGCGAAGGGAGACAATGTCCCCTCAGTCGCAGTTCTACTTCAGACTTGGAATCATACAGTCGTGAGTCAGCCCTCTGAACACCTCTGGGTAGCTGACAAGTTAGTCCCAGGCCAGCGAAAAACAGTGCGTAAAGGCAAAGGCTTTCTAAGTAGTGCTTGGATCCCTATTTCCTAATTACATCATCTTTCTAGGCTTGACTACAAAGTCAAAGCGGGTAGAACATGTGGCTGACAATGGACTTCTCTCTGAAAGGTCCACTTAGCTTCATGGGGATGGCATCCCACCATCTACACCAGGAAGGCTTTCCAACAGAGGTTCTTCTGAGCTCAGTACTCCACTATGCTAGGAGTGTGTGCCTGAAACTTTTGTCCAATTTTGTGGGGTTAACTGTGACATCTGTAAGCATTTACTGTCAACTTCCATTCTCACCTGGGCTAGAAGAAGTGGGTGGGGAGGATTTCTATATGTCTGTCACGCAACAGGATGCTGTATTTGATGTATGTGTTCTGCTTTGACAAATGGTTTCTACTTGGCATCACAGAGAATTTTCATCTGTGTATTTTCTTGGCCCACAGCATTTTAACATCTAAAGCTATCTCTTCATCTGCTGTCAGTTGATGGCTTCTAGAATACTTCCACCCCACTGCCATGTAAACACGGAGAATAGCTATCTCCTTTTTTGATAACCACACACAATACTCAATTCACAGAACCAAAGAAATTTGGGTTGTCAAATACTTAAAGAGGAGAAAGTAATGTCCTCAAACAAAGTCTCCACCTTATGTTAATATCTGGGGTTGTCCGCCATGAGAGGTAGTTTGTGTTTTCCAATTTTGCAACCTGCTTGTTAGGACCCTTCCTGTTTCATAGTCTACAGGGAAAGATAGGCAAGTATTTCTTTCTCTGGATATATCCTAAAAATGGAGAGCTTTATGCTTGTCACAGCCTTAAGGATCAAAGGAAATGCAGCTCTGGAATTTTCTTTTTCCAGGCAGAGTGGTGACCCTGGAGGAAGCCTGGGACTTGGAAAAATGTCCAAAGGATGCAGCCTGCTGGTGTTTTTTTTACCTACTCCCAAGACAGAATGGGCTTGCTGGCTCTTAACCTACAGACATAGGTATGCAGGGGTACGGGCAGGGCTTGAATCTCCTTGGCTCTAATGTTTGTGCTGCATTTACAAATCTGAAGCTTTTTAATAACCCGAGGACTTGAATGAAGGTGGTAAACAGGTAAAAAGACTTGGGAAGAGGTGATGGAATGTCTGGATTAGAAGTGTTTAGAGGACAGAGCTCTCGCCTGGAAGGATCAGTCCTGGAGAAGAATAGACAATTTAATTTGCTTAGCAACTTAGAAAACTATCATGTAGCTTTGTGTTTTCTTTTCCAGAAAGGGAAGGAGATGTTCTTTCTGCCTGAAAGAACAGAATGATGTGGGGGCCAGATCCACAGGGGATTTACCTACTTCACTTCATTTAATGCTTTCTGTGATTCAACCAAGAGGTGCTGCCTCTGAATTCTTAAAAGACGGGGCTCAGAGCAACCCCAAACCATGGAATCTAGCTCATATTTATCTTACAGGCAGAAGTCCAGTGTGGATGCACTAGGTTGGATGGCTGTTCTGGTACCATCTTTAGGTTGGGGATGGAGAGCCTAGTGAACAAGGGGATTCCTGCGGCATGTTTATGATGCAGTATCGTGTGTAACCATATCTTCCTGGGTAGAACTTGATTCCAGGTACCCATCCAGACTCAAAGTTGGGCTGGAAACAAACATAGTCATGTGTCTAAAAGGAGAGGAAAGCTTGAATCTTGGCAAGCTGGCAAAAGAGGGTAAATATTTATTATTGGTTGTCTGCTTCCTTTCAAAGAGGCCTAAGGCAGAGCATGTAAGGCATACAGTCAAGGTCTCAGACAGCTGTTAGTGACATAGCCTGGACTAGAGATTAGCCTCACCTGGACCCAGATCCTGAGGTCTCCACCCTCCTCCCTCCTCTACAAGCCAACTCTCCCGTGGTGGGAAGGGGACATATGTTTTGTAGACACCTAATTGCCCAAAGCACATCTGCATGCTGGAACAGGAATGTTCACTTCAAAGGCCTGTTAGAGAAGATCAGGGACAAATGCAGGTGAACCCTAGGTACTGTACCTGCAGGGCAGGAACCAGGAGGGATTCCTTTCAAAGGGCAAAGCCACAGTTTGCTTTGCTTCCTTCACTGTGTTTTGTTTTCTCTGAAGTTCGTTTGTCTCCTTGTGTTTACCCATAACACTTAGACCTGTGGGTGTGCTGCCTCTCTCTCTCTCTCTCTCTCTCTCTCTCTCTCTCTCTCTCTTTTCATCTGGGTAGAACAGAATGCTTCCGGAGGTAGCTCTTAGCTCCTGGAAGTTTGATTCTAGATAATTAAAGGCTTAATTCCAGCTCTGGTTTGGCTAGACATAACCCTGGCTTTTCAGTATACCTGGGATTTAAAAACCCTTTCCATCAGAGATAACATTTCCCATCTCAGATCCAAAGAGTCACTCAGAGGACATCCATCCTGGGTCAGAGAGTGATGTTCTTCTACACCCCTAGGGGTATCAATTCTCAATCCAAGAGCAAGCTGGAACCTTGGGGTTTAATAGTAATCTTTGCCCTTGTTCTAAGTCCTTCATTTTTCAGAGGAATGTGAAAAGAACTACAGCCTTTCCTCATATCTCAGCTAAATTTGGTAAAAGATGCCTGATGAAACCAAAGAGTTTTTCCATAAAAATGAGAGTGATAGACATTAGATTTGTGCAGAAGAAAGTAGGCAGCTGTGAGTATTCTCAGGATGGTACACATGAGACATGATGGAAGCCAGTGCATGGAACATCTTGGAAGAATGGAAGGAAAAGAGAGTAAAGCTCTCTCTCTCTCTCTCTCTCTCTCTCTCTCTCTCTCTCCCTATAAACACAGAATTCTACATTTCTTAAAAACATTCTTTCAAATAGCAGGCAAAGGATTTTCAAATAAAAGCCCAAATGAGAAAAGGTTTGTAAGCACATAGTATTCCCAGGAAATGCTAAAGGAAGAACTTTGGGCTCTAGGGCTGATGTCAGATAAAAATCTCAGATCCCACGGAAGAAATGGAGACCCAGAGAACAGTAGTCCAGCTGTGTAGAGAAAGGCAAAGGTATAGCTTGTTTTAACTTCTTCTAAAATTTTTTATTATACATGTAACTAAAACAGAAAAAAGTGTTGTAGAGTTTCAAGCATATGGATGTAATATAGAACATTAGTGTGTCATAAAAGAGCAGGGGTGGGGGGACTACAGGATTTCACAGTTTGTCTATGTATTTATTACACTGAGTGGTACAGTGTTTTCATAAATTATGAATGGTGAAAAAATTAAGTATTATAATATCTAGAATAGTCATTAAAATATGGTAGATAGCCAGGTGTGATAACACATGTCATTCCAACACTTGGGAAGTTGAGGAAGGAAGGCTTGAGGTTAGCCTGGGCTACATAGAGAGACCCTAAAAACATAGGGAGCCAGAAGACTAAGGACAGTAGATGTATCTCAGTGGCAATGAAATGCACAGGGCCCTTGGCTCAATCCCTATTATTGGAAACAAGAAGTAATGCAGAGAGGTGTGGTAAAATGTCAGTCTGAAAATTAAAATTAATATGCTGTACTGGAAAAAAGCAGTGAGGAGGAAGAAGAGAGGGACTAGAGGGGAAATAGAAAAACTCTAAACAATAAACTCAAATTTTACTATATTACTAATTGTGTCAAATGATAATCCAACCATGAGCTAGAAATTGTCAGAATGAATTAAAAATCTATGAACCAACTATATCCTGTCTGTAAAAAGTACATTATAAACATAAAGCCCCAAGTTGGCTGAAGAGAGAGAAATAGTAATTATACTGGTATTAGATAAAAGAGATTTTTGTATTACAATAGTTACCAGTTATAATGAGAGGTAATTTAGAATGATGAAATTTTCAGTTTTTTAGGGGCAAAAAAAAAAAAAAAAAAAAAAAAAAAAAAAAAAGAATCACAACTGCGAATACATACTACAAGAGCTTCCAAATACAGGAAATATAAGTTGACAGACTGAAAGGAGAAAGATGAATTTCACAGCCACAGGTGAGTTTTAATAGCTCACCTGAGTTTGATAGCTCTCCTGAGCTAAATGGTATTTACTGAGAAGTGTATACACAGTGGGAAAATTAGGATATTCAATAAACCTACCCAAATGAGCCACAGGATAGACTACTATTAAGCAGGTGTTGTTAGTATTTATTATTTACTTACTTAAAAAAAAACTCTTTCTTATTTATTCTGGAATGAAATTTCTCAACCTGATTAGGAATAACTACAAGGACCAAAACTTCAAGTAAGGCCTTGAAGTCACAGGTAAGTTCCTATCCAGCATTGACCATCTTACTGTTCTCTGCTTAAAGCCATCGAGAAGACAACATACCTAGTATTGCATTTGCATTCAGCATAAAACTGGAGGTCTCAGTCAATGCAATAGTGCCAGAAAAGAAATAAAACCCATATATTAAAAAGAAATACTGTCTCTATCTGCAGATGATATGAAAATATGTAGTGAGATTTCTAAGGGAATCTACCAAGTTCTAATAATTAACCATTAAGCTTAACAAGATCATTTAGGACACAAGGCGTAGTTCTATATTCTAGCAAGGAACAATGAAAAGATGAAATTTCAAAGTTTCACTTACCATAGTATTGAACTAGTTTACTTTTTGTGACTGTGATAAAACATTGATAAAAAGCAGTTGGTTTTTGGTTTGAAGTTTATAGTCCATCTTTGAGGAAACCCGGTCAGGAACTGGAGGCAGGAACCTGGGGGCAGGAGCTGGAGCAGAAGCCATGAGAAAGTGTTTACTGGTTTGCTTCCAGGTTCAAGTTCAGCTTCATTTTTTTCTTATACTTCTAGGCCCACCTTTGGGGGGAGGGGCACTGCCCACAGTGGGCTGGGACCTCTCCCATCAATCCATAATCATCAAGTAAATGGCCAATCTGATGGAAACTTTTCTTCAACTGAAACGACTCCTCCAGGTGACTCTGGTTTGTGTCAAGTTGACAAAAACAAGGATCAAGCAAGTATCAAGAAGCATCAAACTTTAAGAATGAAGTTAATAATTTGAGAACTACAACCTGCTGCAATGGGCAATCAAGGAAGTCCTGGACAGAGAGCTGCATCACATTCAAGGAGTGGAAGACTGGGCATCCTTAAGGTCATCGTCGGGGCAGGGTCGGTGATGCAGGTGCGAAAGAAAATGAGGACCCAGCCAAGGCGGGAGAGTCCTCAGACAAGATGTGAGGCTGTTAAGGGAGCCAGTGTTGCCATACTTATGCAGTGCTGGAGTCGAACTGGCAGATGGTCAGCAAGTGCTCCACCAATGAACTCTCCAGCCCTCCAATAAATGCTTAGGCTGCAAATTGAGAGTTTCTCCAAGAAATTAGAAGTCAGCAACCAAAATAATAGCCAGTAGCCAGTCTTATACAACTTCTTGTAAATGATGGTTCTAAAGAGTTTTAGATCCCACCCCCACCACAAAAAACAAACAAACAAACAAACAAACAAACAAAAAACCCTGAAATATAACCAAATCCCAGATGAAAGCCAACCATTAGAGAACTGGTAGCATAGGATCCAGCCTTCCCGGCCTGTGCTGCCTACAGCAACAGATGGAACCACAGGACTAGAGGCAGGAGCTGATTCACTGTGTGTCCAAAGGCAGAGGCAGAGCTGTAAGACTGCAGCAGGAGAGAGTAAGTGGAGTAAACCTGCTTCATGCCTGAGGCATGAGAAGTTATACAGGAGATGGCAGCCTGGTGGACTGAAGGAAATGACCCTCAGACCAGGAAGGAAGCAACGGCTTTCCGGGTCTTTTTTATAAAAATTATTTTATTTATTTACATCCCAAATTTTGTTCCCCTCATAGTTCCCCAGAGTGCTTTATCCCAATCCCCCTCCCCTTAGCTTCTGAGAGGGCGCTTCCGCCCCTCCCCCACCATCTCTCTTTCCAGAGGCATCAAGTGTACAGGATGAGGCACATCCTCTCCCACTGAGGCCAGAGAAGGCAGTTCTCTGCTGTACACCAGCTGGTGATCGGGGACCAGCCCATATAAGTTCTTTGGTTGGTGGTTTAGTCTCTGGGAGCTCTGAGGGGTCTGGGTTAGTTGTTATTATTTTTATGGGGTTGCCATCCCCTTCTGCTCCTTCAATCCTTCCCCTAACTCTTCCATAGGGGTCCTGACCTCGCTCAGTCCAGTGCTTGGCTGTGAGTATCTGCATCCCTCAGTCAGCCACTAGTAGCGCCTCTCAGAGGACAGCCATGCTAGGCTCCTGTCTGTAAGCACAACACAGCATCAGTAATAGTGTCAGGGTCTGGTGCTTTGGGGGTCTTTTCCTTTACTTTTAAGATGGTTTTATACCACAAGAGAAGTTTGGCAGGCTCCCTTCTACTCATGAATTCTAGAAAGAGAACAGATGTGCAGCATTTCACACAGATAGAAACCTCCTGGAAGCTGACATGATGAACAGTAGCTGCCATGACAGTTTTATTATAGAGACCGGCCGGTGGGAACTGCAATCGATCCTGTAGATAAGTTGACAACAGTCTCCGTCCTGCTGCGTGCCATATAATTTGAGGATTTTCAGGGGCTTGTGTGAGTCCTGTGCTTCAGTGGGAATAAAAAGATTAAGAGGGAAGGAGAGAAAGCGGTAACCTCTGCGGGCTGCCACAAAACACAAGGAGACTGAGATTTAAAGCTTGGAACCATTTCTGCAATATCGATCTGCCTTGCTTGGGAGTAGGACGTTAATTGTAACCCAGTATGGGGGTGATTAGGAAACATGACACAGACCTATCAGTTTAAGAATTCAAACAGGAGCTGCCAAGGTTTTCCTCTTACCTTGGCTGTTTGACAGACAATAAAATTCACCCTCTCCCAAGAATTTTCTCTCATTATTTTTTCCGACTTTTAAAGTAAAAGCTGGTGCCCTGGATGAAAAGCACAGAAGAGGTCTGAGCTGGATTGTTGTGAAGGTAAGCAGAAGCCTGGTAGGACAATGTTGCTTATGTTTGTAAATGAGATCGTGGTGGTCAAAAATGGAAACTTGTAAAGTATTGTGGGGCCAGGCATGGAGGCTCATGCCTATAATCCCAGCACCCAGGAGGCTGAGACAGGAGGACTGCCATGAGTCATGGGAACTACAAAGTGAGTTCCAGAGCTGCTTGAACCACTGTATCATAGAAAACAAAATTACTGTGGGACGTGGGCTGTGGTGGCTCACATCTACAAGCTGTAATTTTAATTTTTTCAAAACCTGTTTTTAACGATGGTTCTTAAACCTCCCCTTTAGCCCAACACCCACCAGAGGTGGTAGGAAAGAAAGGATACTGGGGAAGTGGATCTGTGGGGATAGGTTCTTTGGAGAAACTCCCATCTGTGTTGTCTGGAAATCAGCAGTTCCGTTCACAGGCTAGCTGCAGCAGTTTGATCCACGCACAAACACATCATGGCTATCCCAGCAGTCTAGTTCCGTAGAGTCAGGATAGCAAATGCCGATCTGTAGCAGTAGCATTGCCTAGCAGAAACAGTCAGGAGGGCGCAAGTCAGCAGGAGGGACCCCAGAGAAACGCCAGAAGTTCTTGGCTGTGCCTCTCTCAGGGAAGTGAAGATTGGCGAAGACACAAGACACACAAGCATTGCACAGCTAGCTCTATAAAGAAGCCAAGCTCAGCTCTGTCCCTGTCCGTCAAGTCCTGTTTATATTCTCTCTAAACATCATGTGTCTTCCACAGGTCTTCCACAGGTCTTGCCTCAGCACGTGTATCTGTCTCAACTGAAGTCACTCTGACAATCAGCCCAAGTCCACAGAAGCAGCAGGAAGCTGCGGCACACCACCAGACGTTTTATTTGGTGCATTTCTCTCTATGAAGTTCCAACAAATGCAACTCAGCTACACAATGTAAAGTGAACTGATACATGTGTGTTGTTAGCAAGGAATCATCACGTGTCCTTTCACATGCTTGTTTTAGCAGAACTTCCTTTCACCTGTGTGTGCTTCAGCTAATCGTTTCTTCATGAGCCTGCCTTAGCCTTTCACCTGTATCCACTGCAGGAAAACACTCCTTCGTGTGTTTGCATTAGCAAAATGCCATCCAACACAACTGACTTTCCAAGGAACCCTTAAGTTTTCACTTCAGCAATCCCAACATTTGGGAGGATTATGCAAAAGGATTCTTGTGAGCTCAAAGTCAGCATAGGCTACATAGTAAGTACCCGGGCTAGGGGAGACCCTGCCAGAAACATATCACAGAAAGGGTTGTGGGGCATGGCACAAAGAATGAAGATTGGACAGGCTGGAAGGGTTGCCAGGGCATGGGCTTTGTTAGACAACTCACAGGGAAAGGAGTCAGGGGTTGTACAGGTGTGGAGTGGAGCCACATGTGTGGCTGGAAAATCTTTGTCTTAATGGGTTACCAGTGGGCCTACCGATGCCTGGATCTTCTTCCTTGCTATGGAAATTTACACATCTAATTCTTGGGCAGAAATCAATGGCCAGTGTCCCCTGATATAATGGTCTGGAATATACTGTTTCATTTAAAAGAAAAAAAAAAAAAACCAAGGCATAAGTAGTAGATAAGTGAGGTGGCTCAGAGGTCCCTGCTGCCAGACCTTGTGACCCAAGTTCAATTCTTGGGATGCACAAGGTGGAAGAAAAGAATCAACTCTCACAAGTTGTCCTCTGACCTTCACATGCACACTGTGGCATGTGTTTGCCTCCCCCATGATAAATAAATAAACAAACAAAATATAAATAAGCATGTGACCTTCAAAGCAAACAAAACTAACAAGTAGTGGTCTTCCACAAAGCTGAACTGGAGGTGGAAGGCTTTGCCTTTATAAGACAGAGCTTATACCCTTTCTTAGAATATAGTTCCCATTTTCATCCCCCATTTTGCTACAGAAAAGAATCTTCCCTTGTGAAGTTCTTGTGAATAAATCTTCAACGAATCAGAGTCACACTACAAATAGAAAGAAGAAAAGCCAAAGATTAGATCTTTGGAAGAAAGGCACAGCCCTGCCTAAATTGGGGTTAGCTTATCTGTGGATGATAGACTGGCCTGAAACCCAAAGAAAGCCTGTTTTCTGTTGCTTGGAAGTTTGTGAGTAGGCATTCCAGAGCAGAGCTGGGTCCTCTGCCCTTCCAATGCTACAGAGACACCTGGCTTCACAGAGCTTTGTACTTTTCTATCTCTAGGCTGCAGATAAAAATGATAGCTGAAGCTCCAGCTTTCCCTCACACTTCAGAGAGAAGGACCCAGAAATAAGAGTGTGCATAGGATATTGTTTAGGAAAAATTTCCTGGGGACAATCCTATACATTTTATTAGTCATAAATTAGTCATATGATACTCTTAAGAAGTCCTGAGAAAAATCTTTGTTCTGAATGGCCACACACAACAAAACTGTATGCTTCTGTCATTAAGGAAGAGGGGAAGAACAATTTGGGAGGGCTAGTTGGCATAACTCTGACCTGAACATCTCATTAAAACACATTCCTAGATTGTAGAGTTAAATGTAAATGTGGTCATAGCAAAGGCTGTTCTCTTCCTTCTGGGCACATCCACCACATCTCCCACGTTCTCTTACATTAAGGTTTGGCTTACTTAGTCAACCAAGTTTGGCTGATAGGGTTTGCCCAGAAAGTACTTGTGTCTCAGATTAGATGTGTGTCAGAGCAGGGATGTGTGCCACAGAAGGAACTTGTTTCACAGGAGGGACATGTTTTTCAGAAAGGCTGTGTGTCTCAAAGGGACATGTGTCACAGAAGAGACTTGCGTCGCCGAAAGGGTGTGTGTCACAGAAGGGGTGTGAGTCACAGAAGGGACTTGTTTCTCAGAATGGACCTGTGCTGTGGAAGGGATGTGTGTCACAGTATGCACTGGCTCTAGAGAGCTTCCCTGTTTCCTTCCTTGCTGGATGATCAGAGCAGAATGTGCCCATGCAAAACTGAAAACCATGGAGCAAAGAATCTGAGTCAGAAGTAGCTGCTGATTCTATGAGCCATCCCAGTCTACATGCATGTGTGAGATGTGAACAGCCACTGTGCGAGTCACTAGCCATTTGAGAGGGCTTCTGAATTTGTGTTGCTCTACCCTAAGACAAGATGTGATGACTTCTGTGACATAACTTCACAAAGGTTCTAACAAAAACAAACAAACAAACAAAAAACCTCTTCAATTTTGGGCAGTGGTGGCACATACCTTTAATCCCAGCACGTGGGAGGCAGGGGCAGGCAGATTTCTGAGTTTGAGGCCAGCCTGGTCTACAGAGTGAGTTCCAGGACAGCCAGGGCTACACAGAGAAACCCTGTCTTGAAAACCCAAAAAGCAAAAACAAAAACAAAAACAAAAACTTCACGAAGGTTCTGCCTCACCAATATACAGTTAGGAACATTAGTAGGAATGTGGCTTTTAATGGACTGAGCAGAGGGTGAGTGTTTTATTAGCCAGAAGAAGAAATCTATGCACTAGTTTGCAAGCTGGAATTAGAGCAATAATCTGAGCTTTCTCTCCATACTGGATACTTAATAGTTGTGCAACTCCTAGGATTACTATTAGTTACCCTAGGCCCCCAAATCATCAAAACTATGTCCCATGGTCCTATCCAATCATCACGTGTTTTACAGACTGTCAATGGGGTACAGTCATGGCACCTCTCACTTATCAGTTACAGTGCTGCCTGTCAGCCACAACCACAGGAGATGCAGCAGACACTGGGCTACCCTCCCATTCCCTAGGTACTTCATGTCGGAGATGTGACTGGACATTGTTTATGAGTCACTGTTCATTCGTGAGGGCTTCTGAATTTGTGTTACTCTGAATAGGCTTCTGAATTGTGCCTAAAAAGGACATATGGTGAATTTAGTCACACAACTTCCAGAAAGGTTCTGCAACACATGTTTAAGTTTAAACATGCACAGCCCTCACTGTTTAAGTATGTGCTACTTGGCTTTTTTTTTTTCTTCCAATATTGGGAACTAGGAAGATTGCTTAGTGGGTAAAGTGCTTGTCAAACCTTGGAGGCAGGAAGAACAGATGTTCAGGGTCATCTGTAAGTGCATAGTGAGTTTGAGGGTAGCCTGAAGCACATGAAACCCTGTCTCAAATGGAAGTCAAGAAAAGAGGAAAGGAAGAAAGGTGAAGAAAAGGAAAGGGGAAAAAACCTCAAACAGTCCAGTCCTAGAACAGGCTGACAACTGTGTGTGTGTGTGTGTCTGTGTGTGTGTGTGTGTCCTGAGTTCAGGTCCTTAGCATTCACACACAAGCCAGGCATTGCACTGCATCTCAGCAGTCCAAGAGTCAGGGAGGTTTACTATTGAGCCAGTGTACACAATTGGTAAGCTCCAGGCTCAATGAGAGACCCCATTTATTTTATTTTATTTTATTTTTGGTTTTTTGAGACAGGGTTTCTCTGTGTAGCCCTGGCTATCCTGGAACTCACTCTGTAGACCAGGCTGGTCTCAAACTCAGAAATCCACCTGCCTCTGCCTCCCAAGTGCTGGGATTAAAGGCATGAGCCACCACTGCCCAAGACCCCATTTCTAATAAAAAAAAATTAGGCAGATATTGATGGAAGACACCAGACATTAACCTCTGGCCTTCACACATACAGGTGCATACATGTGTGAACACATGTATACACACACACACACACACACACACACACACACACACACAAATTTTTTCTGTTTTACTCTTTTTATTTCCTTTTACTTTGAACTTAATCTAGCCTTCTCAGAGTGAAAGCTTAGGTTATTTCTATATACCTATATTTGTTCCTAATAACTTAGAACTTTGACTTTCCCTCAGGCTACACCTTTAGTTATATATCATATTGTTTGGTATATTGTGTGATTGGTATCATTTATTTAAAAAGGTTTTCCTACCTTTTCTTGAAAGCTTGTTTTTAATCTTCAGGACACTTATGAGAATGTTGTTTTATTTCTAAATATTTGAGGCTTCTGCAAGTATCTTGCTTATTATCTGTGGTTGAATTCACTTTGAGTCAAAATCTGTTAGCAGTTTCTTGGAGATCATATCATAGTTAATCTTGGAGAACATTCTGTGAAGGCTAGAAAGGATGGATGTTATTCAGGAGTGGACGTGATCTTCTGTAGGTTAGGTTAGTGAAGTTAGCTAAGGTTTGGTTAGCTCTGATCACTTCTACTCTACTTTGGGACCACATGTGATGATGTGAATGAGGACAAGTACCCACGGGTGGTTTGGCCCACCAGGTAATATCTGCTCCAACACAACACAAAGACCAAGCACGGGACAGACTCTCATCTGAAGACCTTAGGATAAACCTTTGACAGTTTGAAGAAACTGCTTTGCCCCACAAGAACAGAAAAACAAACTCAGCTCTCTTTTGTCCATTTCTAGTCCTGGTGCACAGGCAAAAGAAGTGTTAAGGCCTAGGGAACTGTTACCTGTTTAGCGGGCCATTTTGTGCTGTTATTAATATTATAAGAAAACTTTCTCATATGTTGTTTCTGCTGTTACCAGGAAACTTTCTCATGCCCAAAGTGATTACATATTCTGTTATAATCTGTTCCCGTGGAAACCACCCACGCTAGAAGTCAGCAGAACCTGAACCAACCACCCAGCAGAACTTCCTGCCCCCATGCATAAGTTTTATAGTATTTGCCTTTTATGGTATTTGCCTCTGCAATGGACCCCAACCTAAGAGAGACACCTGTATCAATATAAGAAACTATTTGGAATAAGACTTCCATTTTGAGTAGTGGTCTAGTAAAGTTTAAGTTCCCAAGACCTCCCTGGGAACTGACTTCCTACTTGGCAAAAAGAGACATGTATGTGCGTAACTGACATCCAGCTTGACATGTTAAGACATGAATGCTAGACTAGACAAGTCCTATTCTGGTAGACAAGTTAATACATGAATATTAGATAGTGGAACTTCCCCTGCCACAGCTGAATACCCTAACCAATGGGAGCAGGATAAGTATATAACAAAAACATGTTCCTAAGAAAACCCCCCTATTTCTAAATCCTGATTGATGGAATAACTTGGCACAGATGTTTGTACATCTCAGGCTTAAAAAGCTCTGTAGGACCTTAACTTGGGGTCATGATTCAGTTCCTGAATCTGGACCATGGCCCTGATCAATCAGTCCTGGGCATATGCTCAATAAACTATTCCCATCTGGCTGAGATTAGTGTTCATGTGGTTTGTGAGGCAACTTCTGGACTCCAGTCAGAAGGGAGCAGTAGTCCAAGACCATGGTGCCCATGAGTGTCTGCCCCTTTGAATTTAGTTTTATCTGGATTTGCCTCAGGCTAAGAGTAAACTGCTTATCAGGAAGTTAGGAAACACAGATTAGCACACTGAAATTCAAACACACTTTAGCAGATGTGTTCGCTGACAAACACTTCAGAGAAGCTGTAGAGACGGGGGGATGGGTTTTGCTGAACTATCACTTTGCCAGGCTCCTTCTGGTAGGTCATTCTTGACTGGATTATAGATTGACCAACACAAAGTGCCATTTGGTCCCCTCAGCATCTCTATCTGACAGCATTCTAATCCCAAAGAGATTTTGGTCTCCAGCATAGCCATATATGTAGTGCAACACAAAGCCCGTGAACACTGTTGGAGGGAAGGACCCAAGGCATTCTGAAACCTAATCTCTTCCTAGCTACTCAGCTCATTCTCTGGGTGTAACTCGATCGGACTGCTCCTGCCAAGGCTTTCTTTACAGCTGAATCTCAGCCATAGCTGACACCTCATGGCACCTGTGCACTCGAAACTAAAGCAAACAGCAACAAAAACGCCAAACGATTAATCTCTTTATAAAGCATTCAGATTGCCACAGATTTCTAGTTGATTGGAAAGTTAGAAAAGCCAGAAGGAACAGAAGTTTCTATTCCTAAAAATGAAGTAGCAAGTGAGCATTTGCTGTGTCACACTTAATATTAGAAAGATAAGTTGCGGTATCACTGAGAAAGTGTTCTGGGATAGCTAATTTTGTCAGTGATCCTAAGTGCACATACTGCTTCATCTGTGCTAACACGTTGTTTCTTATATTTGGTGTATAAGCACTCATGTGTTTTAGTCCCTGAAATTCTAGGGTAATTGACATTAACAACAAAACAAATTGATTGATCTATTGGTTCACAGCATGAACACTGAATGAACTGTACCTGAATGTCCATTTTCTTCTGTTGACTTGAGTATCACATTTCCAGTATGTCTGTTTCCTAATTTACTTACTGACTTATGAAGTTCATTCAGAGAAACTGAGTGCCTGCCAGGGTGGCACTGTGACAGGCTGTGGGATATTGCTTCACACACATAAGAACAGCTGCTCTAAGGACATGAGATCAATAACAAATAAGCTGAACATCTAAATACTGTTTCTGAAAGTGACAAACACTTTATGGAAAATGATGTCAGGTGATCCAGTTCAGAGTTCCTGGGATCTGACTAGGAACCTGGCATTCCTGGTGAGAGAACAGAAAGAAGCTTTCCTGGGGCAGGATGCATTGGCTGCGATCAAGTGTTCAGTTGAGATCAAGTGGATTCAGTCAACCTTGAGGAGCTTCTGAAGATATAAAGGAATAACAACAACCTTGCAGCTTCCTGGCCTTGTACTAAAAATGCCTGTGGTCATCCCTGCCTCTCCATCTGGTTATTCTGGCTCCTCGGGGGAACATCTCTCTCTCTTTGGCTCAGTTGCTACACATTTCCCTCCCTGCTTTCCAAGAAGGTCTCTGTATAGTGCGTCTATGCCTGGCACTGACTGTCAATTTGTTCACTTCCTGGACCCTCAGCCATGCTCTCCATCTAATGTTCTCACTCTTTCCTCAAGAATCTATGTTAGCCGGGGGGGTGGTGGTGCACACCTTTGATCCCAGCACTTGGGAGGCAGAGGCAGGCGGATTTCTGAGTTCGAGGCCAGCCTGGTCTACAGAGTGAGTTACAGGACAGCGGGGGCTACAGAGAAACCCTGTCTCGAAAAAAAAAACAAAAAAAACAAAAAGGAATCTATGATTATTGTCAGCTCAATTGACTTTGGCCTACATGGTTAAATGCTGGCAACCTGAAGGATTCAGAGACTAGACTAGACCTTATAGACTGGGGAGGGGATGGGCATTGCTGTCCATGCATTTATGGCTTCTGTGGTCAAGGCCCCTGATGCTCTGCTATAAGAACTCTGGACACCGGACAGATTTGGACGCTGTTGAGGTTCTCAGAGTTTCCAGGCTGATTCCTTTGTAAGGGTTTCAGTTGGCTCAGTTGTCTTGGTTGCTTGATGCCTAGACTGGACTTCTAAAAAATTTCAAATAAAATATCAAACCTTTCCTGAGAATTCCAGGACCTGTACAGTTTACTCTTTTGTCATTTTAAGTCTGGGCCTTTTCTTATCTCTTTGCCTAGAAAACTTGGTGAAAAGAAGATGCGCCTTTTGTCGGAGCCCCTTTACGTGAAAGCAGACTTTTCTTTTAAAAATATTTCTGGACCCCTCCCCCGAGTCTATGAACGCCTTCTCCCCTTACAGGTCCACAACATTGGATTCAAAACCTCCTTTTATTCCATTCTCTAGTCAGGAGCCAGAATAAATGCTTGCAGGGCAGCCAGACGTGTCTAAGTCCTTGAGCTCCCCTTATTCCATAATATAGACAAAACATGCCTCCCTCTGATTTCCAGCATGCCTCATCTCTCCAGCCAACTTTTCAGAGTGATTTCCTTGCTACACCAACCTGAATGACTCTGTTGACATCCCTGAGCCATTGTTTGTTTGTTTGTGTACTCTGACTGGAGGAATGACACTTATGAACAGAGGAGATAGTGTATACAAAGGCCTACTCGGGAATGGGTCTGAGAGAACGTAGGGCCTAAGGAAGAGAGGTTGGAGGCTGTCTTAGCTGTTCTACTGCTGTGAACAGACACCATGACCAAGGCAACTCTTATAAGGACAACAGTTAATTGGGGCTGGCTTACAGGTTCAGAGGTTCAGTCCGTTATCATCAAGGCAGGAACATGGCAGCATCCAGGTAGGCATGGTGCAGGAGGAGCTGAGAGTTCTACATCTTCATCTGAGTGCTGCTAGCAGAATACTGACTTTCAAGCAGCTAGGATGCGGGTTTTATAGCCCACACCCACAGTGACACACTTATTCCAACAGGGCCACACCTTCTTATAGTGCCACTCCCTGGGCAGAGCTTATACAAACCATCACAGACACGATCATGGCAGTCCTCAGCCTTGTTTTCAGCTTCCTGCCATTCTTTGCTGTGCAGCCATTCTCCAGGCATGTGGTTGCTGATCACACAGCCTTTGTTCACATGGTTTCAACCCCTTGAATTCATTTCTAACCACATCTGGAAAAATCTTAGCAATAGTTTTGTCTTCCTTGAAAAGCCTAAAAGAAGGCCCACTGCTGGACCAGGCCTCAGTGTTTCTTTCTTTTTCTTTTTTTAATTATTAGATGTTTTCTTTATTTACAGTATCTCCTTTCCCAGGTTCCCCTCAAAAAAAAATAAATAAAATAAAAAAACAAAAACTAAATCAAACCCATGTTCCCTCCCTCTCCCCCTGCTTACCACCCACCCCCTCCTGCTTACTGGCCCTGGCATTCCCCTATACTGGGGCATAGAACCTTCACAGGGCCAAGGGCCTCTCCTCTCATTGATGACCAGCTTGGCCATCCTCTGCTGCATATGCAGCTGGAGCCATGAGTCCCACCATATGTACTCTTTGGTTGGTGGTTTAGTCCCTGGGAGCTCTGAGGGTACTAGTTAGTTCATACTGTTGTTCGTCCTAAGGGGCTGCAAACCCTTCAGCTCCTTGGGTCCTTTCTCTAGCTCCTTTGTTGGGGACCTTGTGCTCAGTCCAATGGATGGCTGTGAGCCTCTACTTCTGTATTAGTCAGGTACTGCCAGAACCTCTCAGGAGACAGCTATACCACGCTCCTGTCAGCCAGCACTTGCTGGCATCCACAATAGTGTCTGGATTTGATGATTGTATATGGGAAAGATTCCCAGGTGGAGCAGTCTCTGGATTGTCCTTCCTTCAGTCTCTGCTCCATAGTTAGTCTCTACAACTCCTTCCATGAGTATTTTGTTCCCCCTTTTAAGAAGGAACGAAGTATCCACACTTTGGCCTTCCTTCTTCTTGAGTTTCTTATGGTTTGTGGTTTGTACTTTGTGTAATAGGCAACAGCAGCAGCAACTCAAGCTGCCAGCTGCTTGTTCCTGAGGAGGATGGCTTAGGTAGGGTTTTATTACTGTGAAGAGATACCAAGACCATGACAACTCTTATAAAACATGTCATTGGGACTGGCTTACATTTCAGAGGTTAAGTCTATTATAATCATGGTGGGAAGCATGGCTGCATACGAGCCAACACATTGCTGGAGAAGGTGCAGAGCGTTCTACATCTGGATCCTTAGGCAATAGAAAGAAATAGTAACAATGGGCCTGATTTGACTTTCTGAAATCTCCAAGCCCACCCCAGTGGCACACTTGCTCCACCAAGCCCACACCCACCCAAAGAAGGTCAAACCTCATAATAATGCCAAACCACCACAGAGGGAGTATGAAGAAAAAGCCTGAGACTTAGGTCATGACCTTGGTGAACCAGCCTGCAGTTTATCAGCTTCCTCCTCATTGGTCTTCTCCCTCCAAGTGACCTGAGTGGACCTCTTAGGCACAACTCTGGGCCTTGTGGCTTTGCAGTCATGTTGATACTATGGAGTCATTTATTATTTCTTGCCGTGTCCAGAAGCCTTGAACCATAGATGAGTTGCCAAGCAGTTGAGGCTCTGATTTACAGATGGCGAGGTCTGAGCTCCTGATGAAGAATGAGCCTTCTAAGCTCATGTGGACAATGTTTTTTTTCTGGCATCTTGCAGTCTAGTTATTTCTTTCTTCATTTCTTCAGTAAGGGCCAACCATCTCAACACCTTAAAGGGGCAATGACCAGACAGCACCTTTATGAGGCCCAACTGGCCAGTTGACTGCTGTCTATAAGCAGCCAGAACTGGAGCCAGTAGAAGTCCTGAGAAATTAAAGCCCACTATAAGATGTCCAGGGAGCCTGCTCCAGAATGCCATTAGGCCATATCCATATACTTTGATCTGAAAGCAAAGCCCATCCCAACATACACCACAAAGAAGTATCACTTGCCAACAAGGCATTTCATGCATCAGACAGGCAGAAGAGCCTTTATCACAAGCCCCCCCAAGCAAAGCAATTATGACTTTCTTTCTACAGATGAGAAAATGGTCACTATTCCAGGCCCAATGATTTACCCAAGGTCATGCAACTGGTAAACTAGGGCTTGGCTTAGAGCCCACACTTGGATGTCAGCCACCTTATTACATTATTGGCATGCCCACCCCTTCTCCTTCCCCAGACCTCATGAGCTGAACGAGTTAACTCAAAGCACTCTAGAAAGTACCAGCAGTTCCTGGCATGGAATTAGTATTTAGTAATTGATGTGTTAATAGAGGGATGATGGGAAGAGCTGGCTCTTAGTTAGACAGCTGGCTCTGTTACCAGGTATATGACCTTGGGCACTATCTGTCTGTCCAATTTTTCATCTGGTAACACCAATAATACTGACACTATTCCAGGGTTAATATGAATATTAAGTGAGTTAATATCTGCAAAATACTGAAGATGGAACCTGGAAATTTCTAGACGCTTTTGTTAAGATATCTTAACAAGGGGGCTGGAGCTGGGGCTGCAGAAGTGGCACAGGGGCTAAGAGTTCTTGTAGAATAATGGGTTCAGTTCCCAGAACCCATATCAGGTGGTTCACAACTGGGATTCAAGCTCCAGAGAATCTGCTCTTCTGGGTACTATATTCATGTATATGTGCATGTACACACACACATACATACACATGCACACATGCATAAATTAAAAATAAAGTAAAATCTTAAAAAGTCTACAGGTACTCATGCACCTGTATGAAACAGGATGGTCATGGATGTTGCTACCCTCAAGGGTTTATGTTTCAAGCCTGTTCTTACTGTCCAAGTTACCTGTACCACATTAGCCTCAGTTTCTTTCCCTGTAACACAGATCTAAGATAGGTTTTTAGAATGCTTTTTGTAGAATGAAATATATTATTCAGTTTGGCCCTGTGTCTATTGATTCTGCATTACTGATTCAACCTACTAGGGATCAAAAGGGTTTTTGTTTTTGTTTTTGTGGTTGTTTTCATTGAAGACTGCCCTGACTGAGGGTAGATAGACTATTAAGGTTTTCCTACCATTATTTCTAAACAATACAGACTACAACTGTTTCCATAGCCTTCGCATTGTATAAGGGAACCACGAAAAAGAATCTGAGATGATTTAAAGGCTGTGGAAGATCCATGGTCTTTGCGATCAGGGATGTGAGCAGCTCAAGGTCTGTTATCTGTAGGGATCCTGAGATTAGTCCTCTCCTGTGGAGATCACTGTGTATGAAAGCACCCACCAGCTCAGCCCCACTGCTATGCTTCACGGTCTTCTTTCCGTCCCAGCCTACTTCTCCTTCAAGTCTCACAAGGGCATATTCTGACCTCTGACCCCCCAAACCTTTGTTATTATTTTGCCTAAATACCCTGTTACATCTTTCTTTTCTTAGGTGGTTCGGTTTCCTTCACAACAAATCTGATCCCCACCCTCTAGAACCCTCTAGAATACTTTGGTAATTTGTGGGAGATGTTTAATTACAGTAGTTGAACTTGTAAAGTGCCCAAGAGAACTTTCTACACAGGAAGAGGTTAGGACATTGTATGAGGATATGGAAGGCATCTTGCTCTCCCAGCCTAGCCGGACCCTGGTCTTTCGGCAGTTCACACTGGACAGTCTAACTCTCGCAGCACCTGTCAGTGAGATCTATCTAGTTCCAGTCTTTTTCTCTCGGCTGTTTAGTTTGGGATTATGAAAACAAGAGGGGATTTTTTTTTTTTTGAAAAAGGAACAATTTTTGATACTTTCATAGGTTCACTGTCATGCTGTCTGCTCTTCATTCAGAGGAGTCTTCATTCTCATTTAGCTACCAGATGATCAATATGTATTGGGGTTGTGTGTGTAGCATGAGATGATCAACCCACTTAAACATCATACTGAGACATGTGTGGGAGATTTCTCAAATCTGGATGAACTCCATATCTTCTGGTATCTGAGGTCATCTAAAATACACTGGGTCTAAAACATCAGCCATCTCCTCTGGGCTGGCACAGCTCCCCTGGCTCCAAGCACGCTCAGGTCGCATGGGTCCGGCCAGAGTCGGGGGTTGGGGGGAGGGCTCAAATGTACCTCGACTACTGAGCTGCCAGATTTTTCATCTCTCTTTTGCAATGATTGTAAAAGCCTCATGTCATTTTTGAGAAATACACTCAGATCCCACACTACTTGTGTTGAGTCTGTCAAAGCCGAATCCCGTGCACACCTGGCCAGAACCCATCGTCCCGCGGAACAAGGGCAAGGGACCCCGTAAGAAACCCCGGTCCGTGGCATTTTCTAGCATAGCTCCCAATTATCTGCCCTCCTCTTGAGGCTTTATTCCTTGATTGTGGTTCATTTACCTCCTCTTCCTCTTCTTTCTCTCATCTTTAAAAAGGTGGCTCTATTCTATCCAAGGCTTTCATACAAAGCTTCAGTAAATTCCTTTTAGAGTCTTGTTAGATTTGGAGGCCTAATTAGAGCCTGTGTCCCCCAAACAGCTGCTTGTATGAGACAAGACCTTTGTGAAAAACACAAACTAGCATTCTCTGGATTTACCAGAAGCCTGGCTGGTGGCTTCAACCACACAGCCTTGAACAGAAACCTCATCCCTGAAGCCTAGGGTTCTCCAAAGTGATCAACAAAGAATGAATACCAGATTCCACCAATATTCTCACGCTGTGGCTGCTGCTACCTCTTCTGAGTGTGCTGTCTATAGCTTCTCCACCTGCTTGTTACAGAGCAAGGTGTTGGCATTGCTACTGACACCCAAAGCATTCCTATAAAAGCATGGCCCCATGCTTGTGTCTACCTCTGCCTATGCCAAAGCTGCAAGGGTGCCAGTTCTGACCTGGCTTCTGGGGATGATATCTTCTGCAGTCTGTGGATGTTCTAGTGACATACCATGTCCACTTATACTTGTTTATTCTAACAATGTCACCTCATCATTTAAGCACAGGATGCTGGAGACTAGGGGAAGACATCAGAATTGTGGGGAGCCGCAGCTGCCACCCTATATACATATATTTTGAACACCTGGTCTCTGGCCAGAGCAGAGAGCATTGATAAACAAGCCCTTAGTTGGAAAAGCTGAGTGCCTCTAGTTTGTGATGCAAGCTGGCATGATTTTCCCACAGCCTATTATGCTTTGCCACATAGCTGATGCTGATTGGGACCAGAGAAAGTATTTAACCCACAAGGGCTGGGGGCTGGATACAATTAGGAGTAAGTATGTAAGGATAGAAGTAAGATGTAAGGATAGAAGTAAGAATAGGAATAGAAAGTAAGATGTGATATAATTAGGAGTAAGTATGTAAGGATAGAAGTAAGTTGTAAGGATAGAAGTAAGATGTAAAGGATAGAAATAGAATAGAAGTAAGATGTATGTAAGAATAGGAGTAAGTAAGATGTAGGATATAGAAGTAAGATGTATGTAAGAATAGGAGTAAGTAAGATGTAGGGAATAGGAGTAAGTAGGAAATAGGAGTAAGTAAGAAGAAAGTAGTAAGATGTAAGTAGTAAGATGTAAGTAGTAGTAAGTAAGATGTAAGTAGTAAGATAGAAGTAGTAAGATGTAAGTAGTAAGATGTAAGTAGTAAGATGTAAGTAGTAAAGATGTAAGTAGTAAGATAGAAGTAGTAAGATGTAAGTAGTAAGATAGAAGTAGTAAGATGTAAGTAGTAAGATGTAAAGATGTAAGTAGTAAAATAGAAGAAGTAAGATAGAAATAAGTAAGATGTAAGAAGCAAGATTACAAGGTCCCTGATTAAACTGCATGGGGAAGAGCTCGTGTTTATCTCCTTATTTCCGCTGGACGGGAAAGGTGCCCGACACAGAATGATAGACATTATGCCATTTCTCAAGTTCCATCACTGCCACCCCTCCTCCATCTTGGTCCTGGGCCATGACACTTAGGGCCCCAATCCTGTTCTTCCTATGTGGGTTTATCACTCAGAAATGTGGACTTATGGAAGATTCCCCACAAGTAACCCAGCATTCCCATGCTCCCATCTACATCTTGTCAGATGAGAAAGGAGACACAGCTAGCTTCAGCTCAGACACCAGATACAAAGTAATGAATTAATAACTGGAAAAATTCATGAACAAAAAAGTTAAAAAAAAAAAATGACCTGAGGAGAATTTAAAAGGCAGGGCCATGTATGTAGGTGAGTCAAAGGAAGATTTGGAAAGAGGACTTCTGTGGGCTGCACTCAGCCAGTCTCATTTCATCTCCATGGGATGAGGAAGAGGTTAAGGAAATATCCTACCATGTGATGCAGGGATCAAAGACATGGTTGAATAAATCATTTAAAGTTCCACAAAAGAGGTGAGCCCTTGATGCTCACTCCAGGGTTAGATGTTCTTTGTGGCAGATGAGCAGCATGTCACAATGGGTAGCATGTCCCCAGGGGCAGCATGTCATTGTCCTTGTTCTGTGTCAACCTGTTCAATCAGTGAAAGAGTTTGGTCCTTACAATTTCCCCAGGAGTTGGGGAGAACTGCAATGATCGTTAAAAACTTGATTTCCTATGTGCTGCTTGGAAGGAACTTATTGTCATGAAGGTTTCACATATTCAAATGGTAAATGGGAGATGCCAGAGGTGCTCTGGACAGTTCCCCACAGCTCAGCAACTCCAAGTGAGTACAGCTACACATGGCAAAGAGGGCCAGGGAAGGAGAGGACACACATTTTGATAAAAGACCAGGGGTCCTCCTCTCACCAAGTGCAGAAGCACTATGGAGCAAGCTTCCAGGCTCTGTGTCCCCTCTGACATTTGCTTCATGTTTGCCATGACCAAAGGCTTTCATACTTGAAGCCAACATCAGGAACATGGGGAAGTACTGGCCCCAGTTTGCAAAGTATGTGTGACTATGAGTTGAGAATATGCCCTGCCCAAAGGAGCTTCTCTGGGGCAGGCTGGCTGCAGGCCCTGCCTCAACTCTGCACACTGTCCCTTTGGTTTCTCTACCTATGTAGCCCCTTCGTGTTTTATCCCACTTGCTTTAGGAAAAGGAAAGATGATTACACCCGAACACTTGACACATGTGTGCTGAGTGAATAAAAAAGTGACTAAAGGAACAGACTAGCTTTGAAGGTAGATATGCACACTTAAAAATAATTGCCTTCCTAGTTCTGCAGCACAGAGGAATCAGTGGCTTTCATAATAGTTTGTTAACTTGAGATTTTAAGGAAGGTATCCTAGTGGACTTAATTCTCGGGCTAGTGAAAATGAAGAGTTTCATATGACTGAAAGGGAGGAGAGATGTGTATCCCATAAGCAGGAAAAGAGATAGGGGAGCCCATCTTAGCAGAGTCAGGGCTAACATCTATCCCTCTGTCCCAGCGTGACATAGATGTTTGCACTGCTGGTTCTGGGGCAACTCTGCAGAGTTTACTGGCTGTGGTCCCTCCTTCGCATTTTTATCCCTTCTAGCCCAGCCTTTGTGTCAGACTAAAGAGGCTGAATTTTCTGGATGGATGAAGGATGCCCAAGTTCTACAGTCTAAAGCCTCTCCTTGTTTTAAGAAGAAAAAAAAAAGCACCTTCCTGAGAATTGAAAATGAACGGATATCTCCATGGCAGACACAGTTAAGTGAGGTGAGAATGGGGCTTAATGTTGGCTAGGATGCTGCCCTATGATAGTTCTGGTTCTGACATGAAACAGGGCACCCTCACACTGAGTAACTGAAGACAGTCTAAAGAAAGCTCCAACTGCAGAGGTGTGGACAGTATTTTGGGAAACCCCTGAGGAACAGGTTCAGTCTTCCTAGACCAGGGGTTCTTAGTAGGGCAAGGCTCATACTTTCTGTTGGCAGTCTCAAAGCCCCAAGGAGAAGATTTCTTCTTATGCAAAGAATCTTGTTACAAAAATCAATAGAAAAATATGTTATTCCAAGCAGATGTCTCCTCAAATATGTTTCTATTCTCCTTCCAACTTGGCTAACTTTCCTCAGAGAAATGCTTTTCTTTCCTCAGCAAATGGCATAGCCAAGCACCTGCTCACCTAAGGCAGAAATCAACATTCCTGTTATTTGTCTCCCTAACATTCTACACACAAACAAATTGTACCAACAGGTTGGTTTTCTCTTGGAAATCCATCACCTCACCTCCATTCTGACTGCACCGTCAAGGTCATTAGCATCTTTGTCTGGACTGACCTTTACAGTTTCAAATCTAGCCCTCTCTCTCTCACACTGCTCCAACTCCACACGATCTGGTGCTCTCTCACCCCACAATAAGAATATTCCTTCTAAACCAGTAGTTTATAATCCATGTGGTGTAACACAGACAACCCATTCACGTGGATCACATATTAGATATCCCGTATATCAGATATTTACATTATGATTCATAGCAGTAGCAAGATTACAATGATGAAGCAGCAAATGAAAATAATTTTATGGTTGGTGGTCACCACAACATGAGGAACTGTATTAAGGCGTCACAGCATTAGGAAGGTTGGGAACCACTCCTCTAAACAAAGAGCACCAACTTAGTCCTCCTGGGGCTTCAACTAGTCCTTTTATCCACTACCAGGGCTCTTTAGGGTTACAATCCACAGAACTTGCTATGACTGCCTCCTTTTTCATCAACTCATGCTGCCTGGAATGTCCTATCCTACAGGCCTGGAATACCTTATCCAGGCCTTTAGGGAGGCATTTCTGGAGAAATTGCCTCTTCCTTACTCTATGGGCTAACTCAATATCTTCACTTGTATCTGCTTTCTGTACTCCAGGAACCCATTTGTGTACCTCTTGATGACTTCAATAGCTGTCATCTCATGGTGGACTTTCTCCTTTGTCATTCTCATGACCCCTCCAGCTCTACTGCTCAGCACAGGCTCAGTTTTCCCTATCATCAGGCATAACTGCTTGTTAAAATGAGACAGGTTGTAAGTAATGAAATGTTCTTGGGCAGGTGGTGCTAGACTTTAATTAATCTGTGTTACAGGTGACTGTTGACTCTGTCAAAACAGTGTGTGTGTGTGCTTTATTATTTATGACAGTATGTGATTTGTCTTGTTTTGCTTTTTTCCACAGCTTATGCGTTCTCTCTCTCTCTCTCTCTCTCTCTCTCTCTCTCTCTCTCTTTCTCTCTCTCTTTCTTTGTTGGAGTGCCCATGCATGACAATCCATCCCCATTTGCATTCCTCTGTTGGTGATTGCAGGTATTGCAGGCTCTGCTGTAATTGAAACTTTAGCCCTAGTTATAGGGGATAAAAACTTTAAGGAACTTAGTGCTCAAATAGACAGAGAACTGAGCCTTCAAGAAAATTCTGCTTCCTGTCTGGTAGCCTAGTTGGATTCCTTACCTGATGTTGTTCTTCAACAACTGTACAGCACAAGGAAGTCTCTCTATAGCACTAGGAGAAACTTGTTGCTTCCATGCCAGTGAATCAAGGGTAATTAGAGACAATTTAGCCATGATCAGAAATAACCTTCAGGAAAGAAAAAAGGAGACATGGAAGATTTTTTTTAATATTTATTTATTATTATACATAAGTACACTGTAACTGTCTTCAGATGTGCTAGAAGAGGGCATCGGATCTCATCACAGGTGGTTGTGAGCCACCGTGTCGTTGCTGGGATTCGAACTCAGGACCTTCGCAAGAGCAGTCAGTGCTCTTACCCACTGAGCCATCTCACCAGCTAGACATGAAAGATTTAATAACTGGTACCAATCTTTGCTTTTTCCTGGTCCTCCTGGTTAACTACTCTACTTACAGACATGGCTGGGCCATTGCTCCTTTGACTCCTAGCCCTCATTGTAGGATTGAGCCCTGATTACTCAGCTGCCTACTTAGCTGTGTAAAAACAGAAAATAAGTTATGTTAAACTACTAATGCTAAGGTGACAATATAATCCGCTACCTCTAGATGAGTCCACAATTTGATCATGACTGTAGAAGCCGTGAGGAATATAGCAGGTTCACAGACCTTAGTGGGCTTCCTAGATCTTAGCACAGTTGACACACTGGCCATGAACCCAGCATGCAGACAGTACTATCTGCCAACAGGAAAACAAAGACCTAATCCAACCAAGTCCAGAGTTCTGAGAAAGTCTCTAAATGTACTGACCTTGCTCTTTGGCTTCTATAATTCTGTTTCTGGTTAACTGTCCTTGCTAACTGAGGTGTGTTTACAAGATTACCTTGAGAAGGCCCAGGGATAAATTGGGTTCCTGAACACCCAGTGCAGTTGTTGGCTGGATCATAGACTTTCTATTGCCTTGAACCTGTGTCTGAGTAGTCATCTCTTATAGATACCCTACAACAAAGCCTAAGAGGAAGATTAATCTCTTTCTATTGCTGTAACAACATGCCTGAGATAAGCATCTGTATTAGTCAAGGTTCTCTCGAACAGATTGAGGATTCATTTCGGGACAGGGACTTATATTATCTTCTTAGTATTAGTAATTTATGAGAATTTATTGTTCTACATAGCTAAGTTGGCCATTAAGCAAGCAGGGGTCCTATGGGGAGGCTACAATTAATGAATAAAGGATTAATGGCCTAGCCATGTCCATAAGTAGAGTAGTTAACAAGAAGACCAGGAGAACAAAGATTGGTACCAGTTATGAGATTTTTGATGTATTTTTTTTTAATTTCCTGAAATTTATTAGATGGTTTACAGGCGGTGGCTCAGGTAGTTTAAAAATGGCTGTCTACCATCAGAAGGTCCAAGAATCCAATAGTTGTTCAGTCCATGAGGTTTGATGTCTCAGATGGTCTTTAGTACATGCAGGAATCCTCATGAAGTAGGCTCTTGTACCTGTGAAGGAAAGGCTTTGCTAGTGAGAACAAGCAGGCAAAGAGAGCAAGCTTCCTCCTTCCATGTCCTTTACGTAGATTGACAATAAAAGGTGTGGCCCAGATTAAAGCTGGATCTTACCACCTTAAAAAGATCTGGACTAAAGGTGGGTCTTCCCCCTTCAAATGATTTAATTAAGAAAAGTCTTTCACAGGTGTACCAAGTGGCTTAGGTTTTAGTTAATGCCAGATGTAGTTAAGTTGACAACCAAATATAGCCATCATAGCAACTTAAAGAAGGACAGATTCATGGCAGATTCAGAAGTTTTGGTCCACAGCCCCTGACTGTATGTTTTTGCACCATGGTGAAAGAGTCCATTATGTCCAAAATGTGCAGCAGGAGAAACCAGATCACCTGTTGGTGGATAGGCAGCAGAGAAAGAGAGCCAATATGTGATGGGGGACAAGACGGCCCTTCAATGGCACATCCCAGTGACCTATTTACTCTCCCCAGGTTCCACCTCCCAATAGCCCATCCAGTTATACACTCATCAGTGGATCACCACTGATGAAGTTGGCAACTTCAGGATCCAGTCACCTCTCAACAGAACCATGAGATTGAGGGGCAAGCATTAATGTAAGTATTGGGAGGGTACATAGTTTCATCTTGAAATCATGACAACAGTCAGCATTGCTATAAATGCTATAAATACAAATGCTATAAATCACTGGTTTGCAGATGAAGACACCAAAATATCTCAATTTTGAATCTTTCCAATCCCTCTTCTTGATTCAGTCACTATATCATCAGATGGTCTGACCCCAGATTCCATGTTCATTTTCCTTGTCTTTCTCGACCTGAAGGATCCAATAACAGAGGCCTGACTATGTCAACAATGAATTCTGGAAGACGGGTATCAAATCAAACCTGGAAGGTCTGTCTTTGAAGCACACAGGGAAGTGATTGGTTCTATTGGCCAGACCCGTGAGTTACTCAGGAAGCAACTCCTGGGGCAGATAGAGAAACCCAATTCCCTAACAACCTTCTTCTGTTATTTTCTCTCATGCTGTCATCATTTCCTTCTTAGCACTTAACATAGTGTGAAAATAAGTATTTATTACTATTTACTTTCCGTCTGTCTCCTACAAGAGCAAGGGCCCTGTCTGTTTTGTTCATAGACATTTGAATACTGTTTCCACAACACCTAACACAGTCCCTGGGACATAAACAGAAACTACTGAATTTGTCAGCTCTAAAAATAAAAAAGATCTTAATTGTTGAACAGCTCAAAAGCTTTGTTTTTAAATAATGAGAGAATTAATGGTACTAAAGGTGAAGCAAACACTACAAAGCAAATCACAAGAAAAAGAGCATGCTGGCTATTCAGAGAAAGTCTGCAGTTGGGTACGTTGGATGTATTTGTTTGAGAGGTGGAGAGGAAGAGAGTGACTGGGGAAGTGCTTATTATTAAGGCCAGATATTTATTATGGCTCCATTCTTTGCACTGGATAATAGCATTGCCTCTGCCTGGTAACTGGTTACATCACTTTGGTTTTCCAGGATCTGCTATTGCCTGAATTAGGCATGCTTTCTTCTCTGTCAGCTATGGATGTTTTGAATCCAGTCACTCCAGGCTTGTTTGTATATGGTCTGAGCTTGACTATCTGTTGGCATTGACACCCGATGCAGCTTGTGAAGTTAGGTGTTGACAGATCCTGGCCCACGTCTCAACCTATTGGCTGAACTCCTGGTTCTATCTACCTCTGAGATTCTGTTTAAGAGCTTGATATTGTTCCTTCTGTTCTCACTTGAATTCTTATACCGTTACCTCCACCCTTCACCTTAGGAACAAGGAAATAGCCTCTCATTCGTTTGTCCAAACATATAGTGGACCTGTGGGCTGAACACAGACCTCTCCTGATTGACTGTGAACTCTGAGCTATTAAATGCCTTGCACATGCTCTCATATTGAGCTCAGTCTGTCCTTGAACCCCTGATTTTTGCCTTAGCTTTCAAGTGCTAATGACAGGCAGATGCTACTACACTCAGCTTCAGACATATCTCAGATTCCCTAGTGGTTGGGAGATTAACTGCTAATATTCATTCCTTCATCTCTCAATCCTGGTTTCCTCTAAGGTGGGCTCACTAAAGCTTGAGCCCATGTATGTTAGACAATGAGAGACCTACTTCCATACTATCCTCCCTGAGCTCAACTTCTGAAAATAAATACATTCCAAGTATTCAGCAGTCCCTAGACTGTTTCTCTGCACTTTGTAAAACCTCAGTTAAGAGGCAGGCAACCACCTGCTCCTTCCCAGCCCTTTGTAAGCTCTGTGTCTACCCTTGGTTTACTGGCATTTCAGGAACCAATGAAACTCACCTTTAACACTGCTTATTTTTAGTGTCTCTGCATTTATATTTAGAAGGGAAGACTGGTCATGCCTCTGGGAGCATCATTCTTCCAATTTTTGCTGGATCACGGGGAGGCCACAAGGAGAGAAAATTAGTAGTGCATGTAACTCTCCATTTATTTCCTGGATCCAGTGACCCAGCACAGGCTCATGTGCCAAAGATACAAGGACAAAGCAGGAAGCCAGGATGACCTTCAGTCGCTTAGACCAGGCCATTCACTGGTGACTTGGTAGGCATTACTAAGAAAAAGGGCAGATATCAAATTATAAAGGTTAAAAGAGATGCTGCCAAAATAGAATTTCTCCTGTTCTCTCTGTAGCCTACCAAACATTTTCTTTTCCTTTTTGTTCTCACAAAACATATTTTTGTGCATTTAATTTTTAAAATGAGTGATTTTATATGGATAAAAGTGATTTAAGTATAAATATATATGATTTAAATTTATACATACTTCTAAATAAAGAACTTATCAAACATATCATATGAAAATGACTTATATTTCTAGTGTTTAATATTTGCTAAAACATTCTGTAACAAAGGATCAAAGTCTTCATTGAAAAAAAATGGGTAAAAGACATAGTTCAGAAAAATAGATTTCAGAGACTCATGGCTGAAAATAAGTAACTTTTACACCCATCCCTAAACAGGCAACATCTATATTATCTGTTCCAGGACTCACGAAGTATCATAGAACAGGGAGTAGAAAGAATGTGAGAACCAGACAATGGGGAGGAAGTCTGTGCCTGTGCTTGCACAAGGCTGGATCTGTCAATACTCAGTCATAGGTGGGAGAAGGCTCCTTGCAGGAACTGCTTGCTATGAACGGATGCTTGGGAAAGAGGAGTCATGTTTATCTTAGTGTTGTAGCCTCTGCTGAGACCCCCACGTGCCAGTGGATGTTCAAATGGAGGCCCTCCTTAAGCTCAGAAGGTTGTCAAACCAAAACCAAACAAAAAGATAGGTAAGTAGTAGTGGGGGTGGGGGACTTGTAGGGTGCTTAGAATGAGTGGGATGGAGATAAGTGAAACAGAAAGGGATGAGATAATCAGAATGCATTAAATATATAAAACTCTCAAAAAATAAATTGAATAAAAAGAAAAAATTAGATGCAAATATATTGATAGACATATGAAAATCCACCCAAACTCCTTGTAAGGAATGGCTACATCATTTTTCATCTATTAAATGGATAAAAACTTAAAAAGCATATGAGAAAAATCTCTTGGTGCAATTGTGAGAAATTATCTATTTTTCTGTCCTCTGAGAAGAAATTAGTAGAATATATATGTATTAGTCACAGTTCACTAGAGGCACAAAACTGATAGACTGAATATCTATATATTAAAAAGTGATTGATGAGAGTGACTTACAGGCTGCGGTCCAGATCAACAATGGTTGTCTCCCAGTGGAAAGGACAAGAACCAGCCGTTGTTCAGTCCATGAAGCTGGATGTCTGAGCTGGTCCCCAGTCCACCCTAGAATTCTGAAGGTGTAGGGGGTCTAACAGCAGCAAAGGAATGCTTAACAACAGAGTAGATGAACTTGCCAGCAAGAGTGAAGGCAAGGAGGCAAAGTGTAAAAGTTTTCTTCTTCCAAGTTCAAGAGTAAAAGCTTCCGTCTTCCAAGTAGGGTGTCACCAGATGTTGTGGTCCACATTTAGTGTGGGTCTTCCATGTAGGGTGTCACCAGATGTTGTGGTCCACATTTAGTGTGGGTCTTCCAAGTAGGGTATCACCAGATGTTATGGTCCACGTTTAGTGTGGGTCTTCCAGCCTCAAACAATCCATAGTTAGGATGGGCCTTCTTGCCTCAAGTGAACCAATCAAGAAAATTGCTAGAAATGTGCCCAGCAACTTGGGCATACATGGAAGATTGATGACATGAAGTATGGCCAGAGCACAGGGATAAACCCTGTCTTGAAAAGCAAAACAAACAAACAAACAGAAAACCCAATAACAACAAAACAACCAAAAAGGGGAATTTGTTCCTCAGTATGTCTGAAGATTTTAACTTTTACTCTCCTGGGAGGGGTTGCAGACAAGGAGTAAGTCATGCACTCAATTCTTGTGACCCAATACCTTAGTAAATAAAGGATCCACTCATTGGGCAAGAGAGAAAGAGAGAGAGAGAGAGAGAGAGAGAGAGAGAGAGAGAGAGAGAGAGAGAGA
>NW_022196912.1:48357491-48377599 GCF_008632895.1 Mastomys coucha | reverse complement strand
AGAGAGAGAGAGAGAGAGAGAGAGAGAGAGAGAGAAAGTGTCCTTTTTGGGCAGGGATATCATCATGCAGACAAGATGTAGCTATGAGTGCTTCCAATTTCAATGGCAGATCCATCAGGATTCGCCACTGAAGGATTTAGATTTAATAAGGCTTACAAGATCAGGATTTTAGTTGCTATGCCCAGTGATCAAGTTACTGTCGTTTCTGAACTAAGTTTGTGTTGGGTTCAAAAGAGAAAGATACGCGAAGCATGGATTTGCCTGAGGTGCACTGCAAAGACTGTAAGGGATTTGAAGCATGGGATTGTCTGGTGTGCTAATGACCTGCCAGTGGGAACTTAGCAAACTGGGTGAAATCATTTCAGAAACTCTGGGCCAGAGACTCTCCATGAGATAAGAACAGGTTGGCCATTGCCTGCCAGTGCATGGCTGGGCAGGTTGCTGGGGCAGAGACATATACTTTAGTCATGAAAACATCATCACTATGAAGACAATGAACATATTCATCATCTTAAAAGGGCTAGATCTTTACCTCCTCTTCCTGCTGCCCATCCCCCAACCTCCCAATTCCTAGTCAATTCTGTTCTGTCATCAAAGGTTTCTAAAAATTCACTAATGTAGATTTGGTATATATTTGGTAGATCTCCTAGTGTAAACACCTTTGCTTTTCTTTCAGGATAGCCATTTTTAAAATCCATCCATGTTTTCCTCTACACTGTTGCACAAATCAGTGATTCCTTTCTTTCTATTGAGGACCAGTATTCATCTGCGTGGATATGCATAGGAGTAAACTGCTATCACCTTACTGTATTAGTTGAGAACACTAGATGGGTGAGCATGCCCAGAGCTCAGGTTTCCATTTCTTACACCAGGAATCATGGCTCCTTGTAGAAATGGATTGAAAGACTAGGTAGGGAGTATAAAAATGAGCCTAGAGTATTGTGTAATCCCAGAAAGCATGTGACAAAAGTAGACATAAAAGAAAAAGGGGAAAACAGAAAGAATAAAAGAAAAGAGGAGCAGTGGGAGTAGTTAACAACATAAAATGCTACCATGAGAAGGGTGCATTCAGTCACTGTGGCCAAGCCTGAAACTATTTGAGCAACAAACTAGAAAAGGTTAAGACTGGATTATAACAAATAAAGCACAATAGGACTGGACAGAACAACAGCAACAACAATCCAAACGAACAAAAATCAAATCCCTCCCCAAATCCAAGAAATATCTGTGAGTCCACAGTCATAAAATTATTGAATAAATAAATAAGGTACAGAGATGTCTCCTGTGAAAAAGAATCATGATCTTACAAATTCTCAACTTCAAGAAGATGATGAAAATACTTCTACCCCTTAAGTATTTATTGTGCACCATGACTTCCTTACAAAGGGTACAACCTGGGAAATATGAAGGGGGTAGGTTGGTACTGTAGAACCAGGGCAACTTCTATCAGGTGATCAAAGTCACTGATAAGTCATGCTGATAAGTCATAATATAATGGCACTTTACCCCTATGGTCTTACTTCCTCTGTGGTGTTCTATTGGTATAATTATGAAAATAAGCCATAAATCCCAGTTTATGGACATTGCACAAGGTATCTGATCAGGACTCCTCAAAATTGTGACATCATCAAAACCAAAGGGAGCCTGGAGAGAAGACTCGGTGATTAAGAGCAGTTACGGCTTCTGCAGGGGACTAGCGTTTGGTTCCTAGCTCATAACTACCTGTAACTTTAGATTCAGGGGATGCAGCACCCTCTTCTGGCTTCTGAGGATATCTGTATGCATATGTGCATACACACAAGCACACACATATACACACACAGACACACACACAAAAGTCAAAATTAAAATCCTTAAAACAAAAAGTTTGGGAAACTGTCATTGCTAACAGGAGCCTAAGGGGACATGATAACTAAGTATAATGTGGTATCCTAGAAGAAGTGTTGGAATAGAAAAGGGAAATTAGGGCATCTGAATAAAGGATGGACTTTGGCTAACAACCACATAGTCATACAAACTCATTGTAAAAATTCATCATATAATATAGACTTCATCTGAAACTACTTAATATATTTTATCAAAAAGAAAAAATTAACAGGAAATCAAGGGGCAATTTAAAGACTCAAAAAGTAATTAAATCATACTCTTTGGATTTTCCTTTGTCTCCTGATTCAAACAAACTGATTTAAAATACACAAAGCTTCACAACAAATGACTTTAAAAAAACTATACAAATCACCCTCATACTCTGGGCTCTATCTTTCAGCCCACAACTCTGCTTCCTTTTCCGGAGGCCATACTATCATCAGGGATTTCAGGTAAGATCCCACCCTATTCCTACCAGGTCCCTTTAAAACTGACCCCTCCCCCATTGCCTGGCCTCCATATCCTAGACCACATCTTTGTCAGAAGACCTCTGCTTTCCCAGAGCCCTTTCCTGGTTCTAGGAACCTCAAAGGTAATGTTGGCATCTAAAATCCCAGGGGTCACATGGGTCAAAACACCCCCTTCCCCATCCTTACTGGACCTGGAGACTTGCTGGTCACCAGAACCCCAGAACATGAAGGCCAGAAGACAGAGAGGAAACAGAAACCAAGGGGAAAATCCATAAAACCCATACATCTAACAAAAATAAACTCAGAAACCTAAACCTATAATAACCCTAAACTCAGATGACTAGAGACCAACACAAGAAGATAATCAACAGCAGCATGTGCATGAACACACACACACACACACACACACACATACACACACACTTACACACACACTATTGCCACCAACATCAAAATAACAGGAATTAACAATCATTGCTTGTTACTATCTCTCATCATTAATGGACTCAATTCCCCCATACAAAGACATAGGCTAACAGAACAAATGCAAAAAACAGGATCCATCATTTGGCTGCATACAAAAAACCCCACACATCAACATCAAAGACAGGTATTACTTCAGAGTAAAGGGATAGGAAAAAATTTCCCAAGAAAATAGACCAAAGAAGCCAAGTTGGTGTAGCTAGCTATTCTAATATCTAACAAAATAGACTTTCAACCAAAATCAACAAAAAGAGATGGAGAAGAATACTCCATACTTATCAAAGGAAAAATCCACCAAGATAATGTCTCAATTATGCATACATATTCCCCAAATGCAAGAGTGCACACATTTATAAAAGAACCATTACTAAAACTTAAGTTACACACTGAACCTCACACATTCATAGTGAGAGATTTCAACCACCCTCTCTCATCAATGGACAGAAACTAATCAGAGAATAATTGAAATAACAGACATTGTGACCTAAATGGATCTAACAGATATCTACAGAACATTTCATCCAAACACAAAAGAATATACCTTCTTCTCAGCAACTCACAGAACCTTCTCCAAAACTGATCATATACTCGATAACAAAGCAAGTCTCAAAGATACAAGAAAACTGAAATAAACCCCTCTGTATCTTATCAGGTCACTATGGATTTAAGTTGGACTTCACCAACAACAGAAACAACAAAAAGCCTAAAAAATCATGGAAATTAAACAAATCTCTACTCAATGACCATTGGGTCCAGGAAGAAATACAGACAGAAAGAAAGAAATTAAAAGCTTTCTAGATTTCAAAGAAAATGAGTGCACAACATACCCAAACTTATGGGGCAGTGCTAAGAGGAATGTTCATAGCACTAAGTGCTTCATAACAAAATTAGTGAGATCTTATACTAATGACTCAACAACTTATTTGACTACTCTAGAACAAAAATAAGCAAACACACCTAAGAGAAATAGACAGCAGGAAATAACCAAACCCAGGGCTGAAATCAATAAGATAGAAACAAAGAGAACAATACAAGAATCGATGAAACGAAGAGTTGTTTCTTTTGAGAAAATTCACAAGACAGACAAGTCATTATCCAACCAAACTAAAGGGCAGAGAGAGAATATCCAAATTAACAAAGTGAGAAATGGAAAGGGGACATAACAACAGACACAGAGGACATCCAAAGACTTATCAGGTAATACTTCAAAAATATCCACAAAATTGGAAAATCTAAAAGAAATGGAAGTTTTTATCCATAGATACCAATTACCAAAGATAAGTCAAGATCAGATAAACAATTTAAGTAGTTCTGTGACCCTTAAGGAAATAGGAACAGTCATTAGTCTCCCAACTCCCCCTCTCCCAAGAAAAAGCCCAGGGCCAGATAGTTTTAGCACAGAATTCTACCAGACTTTCAAAGAAGAGGAAACACCAATAAATACTCCTCAATTATTTCACAAAATATTGCTAAATTCATTTTACGAGTCACAGTCAGCCTGATACCTAAATCACACAAAAACTCAATGGTGACTGACTGCAGAGTTCCCCACATGATTCGGTTTGCTGCCTCAGTGTCACCCATACTCTTTCAGCCATAATCCATCTGTGGTCAGTGATCCCACCTTCCAGTAACCCAGTAAAACAAAACTCTCGAAGCTTATAATTAACCAGTCATATTTATGTGTCAATAAATTCTCAATTCACAAGATGCCAATACAATAATTTCAGAGCCAATTGATGATATACAAACTGCCCACCTAAATCAGATAAGTTATCTCAATTATTCTATCCCTATATGATATTTTATAACTACCTGTGGCTATTTAAAATCACACAAGATCAGGATCTTCTTTCTGTCCATCCCCCTCCATCTTGGCTTCTCTCTCTTCCATCTTTGCCTCTCCAACTCCTAGTGCTGCCTTCCTTTTCCCTGTCCAATCACAGGCCTCCTGTTGCACTAATATTTAAATAGATTAGACAGGGAAAATCCTGCCACACTAGAGGCAGGTCAGTTATGATAGGTGTGAGAGAAGCCTACGGTGTACTAGGGAACATGTTGCTGAGTAGGGGTGACAGGGTAGTATGCAGCAGCCTAGAGCTAGCACTCTGACACAGCCCCCCAAACGCACTGCCCAGCTGCAGAATAGCCCTGGTTCTGAGCAACTACAGAATCTCTAAGATGAAGAACAATTTATTTTTTTCTGGGTTAGACTCCTCAAAAGACCACTATGGTCCCTGCTGCTCCTGGAGGCCACTTTGATATCTGTGATCCTCTGTCCCAGGCTGTGTTGAAGCTAGATGGTTTCATGTGGATGTCTGTAGTTCTATAGTAGCAGGGAGCCTTGCTGATGTCCTTGGCCTGAGTTACCAATGAGACCATATGGATATCCTTGGTCAGGGCCTGAGGCCATCCTGATGTTCACAGCCCATGCTTCCATCTGGGGACATGTTGTGACAGGCCTTTGCAGCCACCTTATGATATCCATGTCTGTGTTATCTCAGAGGCTCATGTTTAAGTCCTCAGGTTTCTACTACAGTCAGGGTCTGTGTTTATGTCCATGGTCCATGTTACCACCAATGACCAAGTTGGAAGTCTGTAGTCTGTGATACAGCCTGAAGCCATGTTGATGTCTGAGGGCCATGGCAGTCACTGGAGGCCTCATTGATGTGAGTGGCCTAAGCAGCACCTGAGACCATGGTGATATCTGGGTCCATGTTGCCTCAGACAGTCTCTGTCAGGTCTATGTCTGGCTCTATGATCCTAATACAGATGGGGCCTTTGTTGATGTCTGTGCAGCTGCAGAGAACCACATTGATGTGAGTAGTTTGTAGTGCCACAGAGGACCATGCTAAGGACAGTGGTACATGCTGATGCTGGGGATCGTGTGGATGTCCATGGTCCAAGCTGTCACCAGAAACCACGTGGAAGTCCACGATCCATGCTTTGCTGACTGTGAAGGTCAAGGAAGCTACTTCTGCCATTGTATTGCTGACTACAGACTCACAGTTGAGAAAGAGGGTCATAGAAGGTTTCTGCGACAACTTCAACCTTCCATCCTCAAAAAGTAACAGCCTAGAGAGAAAGCCAGTGAAGAGATTATATATACATATATACACATATATATGTATATGCGTATATGCGTATATATGTATATATATATATGTATATATACATATATATGTATATATGCATACTTGCATTTTAAAATGCAATTTTCAATCATTCATTGCTTATAAGTAGACACAGAGTTGATATTTGTATATTACTTTTACATCCTGAGATCTCTGGAGCTCACTTATTAGGTTTAGTCACTTTTTGTAGGTTCCTTGCAATGTTCAACATACAATCACATAATCTACAAATAAACAAAAATGTAAGCCAAAAAAATGGGGGAAATATTTATAAAACATCACTGCACAGCTCCATAGCAGTATTTTGGGGATGTGACATAGTGCAGAGCTTAGACATTGCTGCAGGGGATGTTCAGGGCTGGGACTACTTTGGAAAATAGCTTGACAATGAATACATATGCTTAATTTTTTAAGGTATATGGAAATGCCTATTGATATATGTGTGTTTATGTTTGTGCATATATGTACAGTATGATCCAGCTATTCTATTCATAGCTATTTATTTATTCAAGAAGAGTTTATTCCATGCAAAGACACACATGAATGTTTGAAGTCCTTTATTTGTAACAGCCATACACCAAATACAACCCATCACCTACAATTCAATGAATCATTTCTGGTTTATCTACATAATAGGAAACTTCCTGTGTGGTTAGTATATTCATTATCTTCATATTATATTAAAGTTTAAGAAACTGTATACTCGTGCAACCATTATGTGTTAATGATAACACAACCCAGAATAAAGTTACATGGCCTCTAGGCCATGTGACTCTTCATTAAAAATACCCATTCCATGAGTCTTTATATTACATTCTAGCACCTATTAATGTCTAGCACATTTTACAACTCTATTGAATTGCAATAAGTCATTTTGCTACCTAGTCTTCACTTTTTTTAACTGTCTCATCCACTACCATCCTCCTCTGGTTTATTGATCTAGATAGCAAAGCAGAGTTCAGTGAGGGATACTCAGTTTTCTAGAATGAATACAGAATATTGGCAGATGAGGACACACATCTTTGATCTCAAGTATAAAGCCTTTGTGTTGATTCTAAGAATAATAACAACATGGTTGCCTACTATAAACTTTGTTCTCAAGATGCCATCATGAAGACCTATTTTTATCTTTATTATTATGCTTTCAAGATTTAGAGACATGTGAGAAAAGGAAATGTGTTTTATCAGTGCTGTGATAAAATCAGCACAGGGGGACATTTACCCTCTTGGGGCAGCTGCAGAGGCTTCCCAAAGGGCAGAATGCCAGGACAGGGCATTATTAGATAAGGAAGGAGTGCTCACATGGGTGGGTTCCATGTGTTTGAAAAAGAAAGAACACCTGGCCTGAAAAAACTAAAGAAAATATAAGATGGGAAGACACTATCATAACCATAAACATTCCAGCCTGATTCGTGTCTCAATAGCAAAGGTAGATGTGACAGGAGGTACATATAGCAAGATAGGATATGTGACTACAGAAAACACTGGGAATAATTTATGGAGACTGTGGGCAGGGCAGGGGGACAAACTAGATATAGATGTAAGCCATGTTAGATGGTGAGCAAGATTTTTCTAAATGATGAGGCTCCATATCACGTTGTGTTTTAAAGAGAATGCACAGAAGACAATAGGTGGGATGGCTTTACTTCAGGGATGGTGGTAAGAAAGCTAGAAGATTGGCTGAAAGTTTGTTTGTTTGCTTGCTTGCTTGCCTGCTTTTAAGCTAAGAGTTCAGCTCAAAGGGCAAAAAGGTAGGAGCAAAGAAAGATGAGGGATGGGGACTCCAGGGAAGCTTTTAGAGTCATATAACCTGGTTGCAATATCTTTACACTCAGGTACTCATCCCTCCTCATTGCCCATGAGGACCGCACTCACAGATGTACAATAACACCCAGTCTTCCTAAACCAGCAAGATGTTTAAATTCTCTGAGTTGCCTGTCTATGATTCACTTTTAAATATTTCAATATGCTATGTAATATACAGAGAAATACATTGGTGATAATTGAAGTCCTAGGCCAGCTAGTTATTATCTGAAGAGACCTAATCAGAAATAAACACCGCAAGGGAGTTGGTATCTGAGATTATTTTAACTAGAGTCAACTCTGCAAAGGATGTGACCGTATACCTCTTCACTTTCCGGGCAAACCCGCACAGGGAAAAGTGGAGTTCAATATGCATGGAAATATGGAATTAGAAATAAAATTTCCCATTATATATGCATGGCTTCTATCTCCTCGTGTAGCTGACATAGTAGATAAGTAGAGCATGTGAAGAAGCACTGTGTAAGTCCACCTGTCTCTGACTATTGAAACTGCAGACTCCAAAGAAATGGGGATTTCTCCAAGTATCTCATGTTGGGAGAAGAAAAAGGCCCCAGCACTGGGGATAGTTAGGAGAGGATGGGGATGGGATTGGGGAGGGCTTGACTTTGGGAAGAATAGTCCACACAGTTCTAACCACTTGTCAGACCAGACAATGATAGATCTAATGGTGGGCGGGACCACACCTTGACCAAAACTGCATGTCTGTGCATATTGCTGGTCCTCTATTTAAACACTAATCTCAGCTCAGGATCCTGAAGATGGACTTAGGAGTTCACTGGATCTCTTTGTCTCTCTTCTCAGTAGCCACATTGAATGCATCTCCCTTTCTAGCTGCTCAACTATTAATTGGCCTGTCTTAATTGGCTTCTGAGACAGGGGGTTGACCTTGACTTCTTGGAGGTATTGTGACCCTGTGTTTGGTAACACATGGATTCAACCAACTCTAGAATAGAAGTGTTCTGAGGAAAAGTTTCATACGTACTGAACATATAGAGCTTTCCCTTGTCACAATTTCCTAACTGGTTTCAATATGACAATTATTTATACAGCATTCACATTGAATTGAACATTATGGGCAATCCACAGATGATTTATAGCACAAAGAAAGAAAGGTATGTGTAGGTTTTATGCAAACAATACATCATTTTATATGAGGGAGCATATGTGCATTTTGGTGTCCAAGAGGCTCCTAGACCCAGTCTCCTATGGATACTTGCTTATTCATGTTAATGTTTCTAAAGTGAAGCAAATCTTTCATGTCAAAGGTTGGATATCTAGAAGTGAGCTCAGTGGAACAGGTGTTGGTGTGCTTATCTTGCTTCTTTAAGTTAGGTTTGTCTTTGAGGGCCAATTCTCCATGCTTTGATGGCCACATATAATCTAAACCCAGCAACCCATTAGCTGGCATTATTTTTCTTCTCAGAAACCTCTAGACTTCCCATACCATCTCCACTAAATTCTGCCCTCACAGTTGCCTCTGCCTACCCCCACAATCTAGTCTTTCCTAGAAAATGCTTTGTAGTCTCCCAGTCTCCAGAGAATCTACCTACAATGCATACCATCTCATCCTCTCTGGGCATCTAGATTGTAACAACTACTGATTCAGTTGCTTATCATTCTCAAGTTACTTCATCTGAGTTAGCTTGACCTCTTCCACTAGATGACAGATTCTACGATATTAAGAGTGTACTTTTCTTCTTCTGTGCCACACTTACTTACTGGACCAGCACTACCCTTGGTATGACACACCATACTGGTAAATCCATCCATTCATTCACTCATTTGTTTATTCGACAAATGCATGCTTCATGTTTGCCCTGTTAATGACTGAGATGTGACTGTTCACCACGGGCTCCTTCCTTGCTAGTTGCAGCCCAGGAAAGTGGCAGTGTAGGAGAAAACTAAAGACTGGCCAATGGTGAAACTCATGGAATAGGAACCCTGAGGGATAGAGACCCATGCAGGAAGGTTGATGTCTACCTGTTAGCTTATGCTGTTTTGTGCTGAACAAAACCCAGAGCTGCAACTATCTGGAGCATGAGGCTTTTTTCTTTCCCTCCATCCTGGACTCCCTTTCCCCCTCCCTCCCCCTCTCTCCCTTCTCTAACCTCCCTTCCTCCCTTCCTCCCTCCCTACCTTCCTTCCTTCCTTCCTTCTTTCCTTCTTCCCTCCCTCCTTCCTTCCTTCCTTCCTTTGTAGTACTAGGAATTAAGTACAAGGCCTTACACATGCTTTATAAAAAGTGCTTTGCCCCAGCCCTGATATAAAGTCTCTTAAAGAAGAAGTATATAACCAAGCAACAAACTACACAGTACCAGCACATCTGTTGTGCTACATTCAGAGTGAGGTCCCCTCCCTCTCCATGTTAGACTTCTCTTGAGGAACAACGTCTGATATCAGAAATCCGGCAGAAAATTGGCTTTTTGGGGGTGGATGTGAACTAGCCACTCTTCCCTTTGAATAACTGGCTACTACTTTTGCCTTAGAGCTGTAAAATAAATGTCTATTTCACTCACTAGGATTCCTTTGTCCCTGAAGTAATCATAAAATTAAAAAAAAGTATTGTATGTATAGTATTGTAAATAATGTCAGGTAAAATATGTTTAACAAGGATAGGGTAACAGCACAATGTCACAAGTCTAGTGGAGCCAGCCTTGAATCCCCCCATGTCTGAGTCTTATTACTATATGATTCCAAGCTCCTGTGGCTGCTATAAGGTAGAGGCAAAGAGGCATGAACAATGTGAGCTCCTGGCTGCAAGCCAAGGCACAGTGAAACCACTGAATTAGACCATTCCATGGGTAGAAAGAAAGGCTTATTTGGAATCAAACAGTGAAGGCTCTCTTGGCAGCACGGTTGGAGATATGGCAAAATGGTGGGAAATCAAACGCAAGTAGATTTTATATTACTATCAGGGTCTGTAAGGTGATAGCAGGCTGTACAGATTGACCAGGAACTAGACCCCCTTGCCTGAGGTAGCTGACCTTTGGTGTAGATTAAGGAAGATTCCTTGTAAACAAAAACCTGCCTTAGGAGATACACTTTTCTGGTAAAAAGAAACTCCCTTTTACATTCCTGTTTCCCCAGTAACAATCCTTTTTATCTGGCCAGAGCCCTTCTGTTTAGGACATTATCATGAGCACTGTCATTTGGGGGAATTGCTTTGGACCTAACACTGGCCAGTCCCAAAACTGGAGCCTTGCCCAGTGCTCTGCCAAGCCTGGCTGTTTGGAGAACTAAGAATGCCACCATACAAGATGAATCAGCAGAATTCTGCAAAAGTCTGTGTCGTGGCTGTGGAACGGTGGACAGGTCAGTCTCAAGGTCTCCTGAGCTCCTTACTAAACAGTTGCCTTCTGGTGGGAGAGAGCCAGCTGTGAACGCTCAGTCCCAAAGTGCCCTGATCCAGGTCACCTTTAGTTCTGTCCCAACTGCAGGCTGCTCTCAGGAGAAAAGCTTCCCATGCTACTCAGAATGCCAGGCAGAACATGCAGTACCTGGCAGCAGTGAACAAACAAACGCCTAAGGGACTTTCTACAGAATAAAAGTGCAGTCTTAGGACTTGTGAGACAGAGCTGGCAGAGGCAGCCTGAGAATACAGCAGTGTCAGTGTAGCTCACCACTGTTAGTAAGAACAGTGAGATGTGTGTGTGTGTGTGTGTGTGTGTGTGTGTGTGTGTGTGTGTACTGCAGTTGGTCTTATATAACACAGCAGTCTTCCCACTCCCTGTTGTTGAATTTGTCTTTGGCTTCTTTATGGATACACTCAACAGACTAATGGACAGATGTGGACAATTCTAATGTCTCATAGGGGAATAGTAATTTCAGTCTTTTGCCACCAATGTGATTCCAGTCATTCTTATTGTTTCTGTCCCCTCATGATGATGATAGAACCAGGAATTTTAGGGCAAAACCCAGGCTCCATCAGCTCAATAGCCATCAGCTAGGCATAGCCATCTATCTCAGTGTGCCAATTCAGAGACAATTGATGATGGGAAGCTGGAAGTTATCATTTATCCAATGCTACTCTGGGTAGAGGACCATTAAGGTGGTCCAATGACACTGCTCATCCTTCATGGTTCTGACTTTAGGTCTGGGTTTAGATAGAGGGTAAGAGGTATGCATAAGTGAGCAGACCCATTCAAGATGTGGTCCAGACCACTGCTGATCCATCCTTCTCTCTGATCTGGTCTGATAAGTTATTAATTTATCAATTGTTGTCATTACCTGAGGGAAACAATCTGGTTCTTACAACATGATGATTTAGGGTCTAGGGTTAAGCCATACCCTCATCTAATGGGGATTGTTTGTCCTGTGAGGTTTTGTTCTTCCTGGAATCCAAGGGAACTGAAAGTTTTAAACAAGGACTTTATCTGTGTCATCAGCCTTGAACGAAGATGAGATAGGTTAGGTATGCAGAATTAGTTAAACAGGAGTCTGAGCCAAAGAAAGGCAACAGGCATAGAATGAAGGTGGGGATAGGAGGCTCCCATTCTACTTTAGCTGCTTTGTGGGCCTAAAGGAAGAAACAATATATTTTTTTTTTAAATAAAAGCAACTAAGAGTTTATCTCAATTCCCCACATTGTGTTTGAACATCCCTCCGCTTTGAAGGATCTAGGGCATTGACCAATCTGACTTTATAGATTTCCTATCCAGGAACAACAGTAGTACCCATCAGAAGTGCAAGCTGTCATAGTTGAGACAGAAATGGTTAAGTATGAAAATGGATATACCACCATAAAGCAAAATGACAATAGTCTATATAGTTTTAGGTACTTCTGGGGCCTTCCTGCTCAATAATTCATAGGAGTTATCTCACACGTAGCACTCAGGTTTTTCTTTAATAACATGTGGCTTCTGGTAGCAGAGGTACCCTAGAAGCTATCAAGGTATTCCACTTCAAATTTTTTTAAAAATTAGTTTACAAAAGAGTACATTTCTACTCCCCCATTCCCTAACCTCCATAGCTACTTAAATCTTTTCACAATGAGATGATGGTTTCAATGAGAATATTTTACATAGGCTCATATGTCTGAATACTTGGACCTAGCTGGTAGAACTGTTTGAGAAGCATTAGGAGGTGTGGCCTCATTGGAGGAGGTGTGTCAGTGATGGGCTTTGAGGTTTCTCAGTGTGCCTTCTTCCTCTTACTTGTAGATTAAAATGTAATCTCTCAGCTTTACTTGCTGCCACATCTTTGCTCTTCCAGGATGGACTCTAACCCTCTGAAACCATTTCCCAATTAAATGTGTTCTTTTATAAGAAATCCTGTTTCTTTTAAAACCCTATTTTATAAGGGAAACCCTTATAAGGGAAAACCCTGCTGTTAAGTCAAAGTCTGATGTTACTGGAAAGCCCTGAGTTTGGTGCAAAATGGCGGACTGGACTCCCTTTACCAGCAGGGCTTCTGCTTCTCTGACCTTGTCTGGGGAGCCTGAAACCTCTATAGCCTCTAGCTCCAGAGTGTCAAGTAGTCTTGGTTAGATTATTAGTTCAGGTGCCTTTCTCTTGATAAGAACCTATCCAGCAAGCACCTGAGACCCCTGGAATGCCCCCACATGCTAATGAAGCATACCAGTACTTTAGCCTTTAGCCAATGACCTTTGCCCATCTTGAATATGCCTACCTACTTCCCCAAACTCTATAACCCTTAATTCACTCTGAGTAAAGTTGATTTGTCTTCCTGAAGCTGATCCTGGAAAATGTCATCATTTCTGTTCATTGACTCTGCTCCTTTCAACCTAGTGGGCAACAAACCTGGGAGAATGGAGACCCACATAAGTTGCCTTGGTCATGGTGTTTTATCATGGCAGTAGAAAAATAACTAAGACGCACACCCAGTAGTCCTCATATCTATTTTCATACTATATATGTTCTACCATCTCCCTCTATTTAGGCCTCTGACCCCTTTATAGCTTTCTTGACTCTATCAATAATACAAGGTAATCAATCAAATTTGAAAAATTGAAATCACAGGTTTCACACATGAAAGATAATATGTGATACTTGTCTTTCTGGACCTGAGTAACTTACCCACTATATTTTCCAGTTATATTACTTTACCAGCAAATTTCATTTCAATCTTGGAAGTTTTTTTTTTTTTTCTTCTTGGTTTTCTCTGTGTAGCGTTGGCTGTCCTGGAACTCACTCTGTAGACCAGGCTGGCCTCAAACTCAGAAATCCACCTGCCTCTGCCTCCCAAGTGCTGGGATTAAAGGCGTGCACCACCACGCCCGGCAATCTTGGAGGTTTTATGCATGTATGCATGCATGCATGTATATGTGTGTATGTGTGTGTGTCTGTGTATGTATTTATGTGTGCATCTGTGTATGCATGTGTAGGTGCGTGTGTGTGTGTGTGCCCATATGTATGTTTTGTACAAGGAAAGATATCTCAACCTTGTTTCATTCTCATATATGTAGAACTCTGTTTTCCCAGCATCATTTGTTAAAGAGGCTTTGTTTTTTTCCATGTGAATTTTTGTCAACTTTGTCAAAGATCAGGTGGCTGTCACTGTGTGAGCTTACATATGGATCTTCTATTTGATTCTATTAATAATATGTCTGGTTTTGTGCTGGTGCCGTGCTGTTTTATTACTGCGGATTTTTACTATAATTCAAAATCAAGAATGCTGACACCTACAGCAGGGTCTTTAATTGTTCAGATTGCTTTGGCTATCTGGGTCTTTCATAAGAATTCAAAGGGTTTGGTCCCCCTCTTTTTGTGAAGCTCTGTGTTGGAGTTTCAATGGGGACTGCATTGAATTTGCATATTGCTCTTGGTAGATAGTCATTTTCAAACATTAATTTCAATCCACAAATGTGTAAGTTATTCTATTTTCTAGTGTTTTCCTCAATTTCCTTCTTTGGTGCACTAAAGTTTATATTGTAGAAATTTTCTACTTCCTTGTTCAGATTTATTAAAAGTTATTTGAAGCTATCTTGAATGGGTTTGTTTCCTTGATTTCTTTCTTAGCTGTTTATCCTTGAGATATAGGAAGGCCACTTGGTTTTGTATGTTAATTTTGTATTGTGCCTCTTTGCTGAAAGCATTCAACAGTTTTGGTCAGGTAGATTAAAAAATTAGTTCAGTTTTCCTGTATTTGTTAAGAATTGCTTTGTGTCAGAACCTATAATCTATTTTGGAGTCTGTTAATGGGCTTCTGAAAAGAACATGAATTCTGTAGGGTTTGGGGGCAATGTTCTTAGAGTCTGCTAAGTTCATCACGCTATTATGTTCATATGTCAGGGGTTGTACCATTCTGAAATATAAATATTATTAGGTCACATTTCTTTGTTCAGTTGGGTATTTGCAATGTTCAAAAGAACTAGAGTGTAGTAAAGCTGAGACTTTTTAATTGGTGGCGTTTTGTTCTTCTGTAAGACTACTATTATTCAGGCACCAGTCTGTATCCACAGCTCTCCCCTGAAAAAGAGTTATTACTCACATGCAGATGCCCACAAAATAAGTAAAAATTAATTATATATTAATCTCCCCTTAGGTGGTAATCATTTTACATGGTACTAGGGGATTGAAAGTACACTGTGAACAATGTATGATGTATAGGTGGAACCTTAAATATATAGAAGGTATAAAAGGAAGAAGGAAAAGAGAAAAGTATGATGGGTGGGTGATAATAGACTGATAGATGGAATATAGCAGGGTGGGAGAATATACATTATAGGGGGAACTCCAAGGAACAAAACCAGTGTATGTGTATGTGTATGTATGGGGGGTGGAGAAAAGGGGATTTTGGCTAAAAGTAGACTGAAGAGAAAGGGTAAAGATGTGCTATCAGATGCCAGAGAAATTCCATGTGTCAGGAGGCTGAGGTCCAGGGACCCTGAAACCAGGCTACACTGTGATATTTGGAAGAAGAAAAAGCCAAAGTAATATAAGGAAAAGGGTAGGGGATGAAAAGTAAGTACAAGGACACAGCATGGTCAAGAAAGCCTGGTAAAATGATCATGTGTATTAAACACAGATGTATATATGGAGGGAGAGAAGTCTGGGTATAGGTAGAGGATATGAAAACTCACTGGCCTGACTATTGGCTTTCATTCAGACTCTCTCATGCTCCTTCCCCAGGACTCGAGGTCTTCTATGAATAGGCCATCCCACTGTGTCCCATGAGTTGGCTTTTTGACTACAGGACCATTTGTAGTGCTCCACAGGGACTCTCTGGGTCAGTTACACCCCTGCAAATTCCTTCTGGTCTCCAGTTGAGACTGCTGGCTCTGTTCCTGCAGCTCTGGCTAATGTCCTACCAGTTACTGAAGTCTGTGTGAAGGTTCCAGTGTAACTTTGGTTCTCACCAGATCTTCAATCCACTGAATACTACTTCACAGTTTTCTTGTCACTATCTCCCAGTGTTCGGCTTGTCAGATTTTGGCGTGTAGTGCCACTGTGCTTGGTCTGAGTTCCCCAAATTTGTGGTCTCAGGCTGCTGAGCTATAGTGGGATCTTAGTAAGGAATAGAGCCTATCAAATTCAAACACATGCATCACTGCTTCACCAAAGTGGTACCCTCAGAAGGGGAAAGACAAGAAAAATCCCTGATTCATGTAGCAGACTGAGGCCATTTTATCTCTTTCCTCTATCTGGAGACAATTTATGCAAATGGCTGACACTCAGAAAAGGCCTCTTTTCTCTTGGTTTTGCTCATCAAAGTTGTAAACGGAGTTTTTAGGTAAAAATTCCAGATTCTGACTAGGCTCAGGCTCTTTCCATTCCTATCTCAACATGTCAATTAGATAAGTTTTTTTTTTTTTTTACTTATTTTTTGCTTTTGTTTTTTTAGATAAGTTTTTAAATTATGTAAAATGGAAACTTAAGGGTTCTTTGGAAAGTTGGTTGGATGGTGTTTTGCTGGGGCAAACACATGAATGAATGTTTCATTAAAGAGCACACAGGTGTGGAAGCCTAAGGCAGACTTCCTTAAGGAATGAAGGAATGTTTCAATGAAGCAGACACAGGAGAGAGGATGTCCTGCTAAAGCAAGCGCGTGAAAGGACACATGATGAAGGCTCGTTTGCTAACAACTCGCATGTATTGGTCTGCCTTACATTGTGTAGTTGAGCTGTATTTGTTGAGACTCTGTAGAGAGAAACAGACCAAAAACAAACAAACAAACAAACAAACAAACAAACAACCCTCCCCCCAAAAAACCAAAAAACAAAAAAACAAAAACATTCTGGTAGTGTGCGGCAGTTTCTTGCTGCTTCTGTGGACTTGAACTGATTGGATGCACATTCTGAGACAAGGCATATGGTAGACACATAATGTTTGGAGTAGAAATAGGACTCCACAGAGTGACCAAGACAGAGCTTGACTTGCTGGTACAGCCAGCTGTGCAGCACTTGTGGGCATCTCATCTTCACTTCCCTGTGAGAGGCATAGCCGAGAACTTCTCCTGGTGTTCCTGTTGGTCTCTCCTGATGACTGAAGGCAAGGCGGAGGCTTAGCTGTCTCTGCTAGGTTGTGTCATCACTGTTGCTAACTCAACTCTACCGAACTGAACTGCTGGTATATCCGTGAAGTGTTTTTGAGTGGATTTAACTGCCACTGCCTAATAATCTGTGAACTGAATTGTTGATTTCCAGACAACACAGATAGTAGTTGCTCCAAAGAACCTTTCTTAAAAGGTTCACTTCCCCTGTATCTTTTCTTTCCCACTACCTCTGGTGGGTAGTGGATTACAAGGAAGGTTAAAGCATTTAAGAACCATCACTAAAAATAGGATTTAAAAAAAAATAAAGTTACAATTATGCCTATATGATTCTCTGGATTTCCTCTGTGTCTGTTGTTATATCCCCATTTTTGTTTTTGGTTTTATTAACTTGGATATTCTATTTGTGTCTTTTAGTTAGTTTGGCTAAGGGCTTATCTATCTTATTGATTTTCTCAAAAAACCAACTCTTTGTTTCATTGAGTCTTTGTATTGTTCTCTTTGTTTCTATTTTATTGATTTCAGTCCCCAGTTTGATTATTCTCTGCCATCTACTCCCCTGAGTATGCTTACTTTCTGTTCTGGAGCTCTCAGGTGTGTTGTTAAGTTGCTAGTATGAGATCTCCAGATTTTGTTATGAAGGTACTTAGTATTATGAACTGTTTCCCTTGTGTCCCATAAGTTTGGTATGATGTGTACTAATTTTCACTGGGTTCTAGAAAGTCTTTAATTTCTTTACTTTTGTATTTTTTCATTGTTTGTAGAGAGTTGTTCAGTTGCCACGTGTTGATAATCCTTCTGTTGTTTAAATTCAGCATCAATCTGTAGCAGTCTGATAGTATTCATAGAGTTATTTCCATTTTCTTGTATCAGTTGAGAATTGTTTTACATCTTGGTTTGTGGTCAGTTTTAGAGAAAGTTCCATGAGATGCTGAAAGAAAGTATGTTATTTTTTGTTTGGATGGAAATGTTCTGAAAATATGCTAGGCTCATTTGGCTTATAAGTTAGCTCCATCATTTCTCTGTTTACTTTTTGTCTGGATGACCTGTTCATGGTGAGAGCTGGGTATTGAAGCCTCTCACTGTCCGCATGTGAGGGCCAATATGTGATTTAAGCTGTAGTAATGCTTCTCTTGCAAAAGTGGGTTACCTTGTGTTTGGGGTGTAGATTTTAAGAATTGAACTTTCATCTTGATGGGTTTTCCTTTGATGACTATGTAGTATCTTTTCCCATCTCTTTTGACTAATTTTGTTTTGAAGTCTATTTTGATAGATATTAAAATGGCTATCCCAGCTTGTTTATTAGACAACTTTCTTGGAATATCTTTTTCCAAGAATATCTACTCATAATGTTGAGGTATGTTTCTTGTATGCAGCAGAATGATGAATTCTGTTTTCAAATCCACTGTTAATCTTTGCTTTTAATTAGGGAATTGAAACCATTGATATTAACAGATATCTATGAACAATGATTGTTAATTCCTGTTATTTTGTCTGGGTCTTCAATTTGTTTCCATTGATTGACCTGTCTGTTTTTATGCCAAAATGGTGCAGTTTGTATGACTATAGCTCAGTAGTACAGCTTGAAATCAGAAATGGTGATGCCTCCAGTTTTATTGTTCAAGATTGTTTTAGCTATCCTGGATTTCTGTCTCTCTGTATGAAGTTGAGAATTGTTCTTCCAAAGTCTGTAAAAAAATTGTGTTGGGATTTGATAGAAATTATGTTGAATCTCTAGATAGATTGGACAGCTTTGCTATGTTAATCCTACTGATTTACAAGCATGGGAGACTTGCCATCTTCTGGTATCTTCTACAATTTACCAACTCCCTGTCCAATAGAAGACTAATATCCAAAATATATTAAGAACTGAGAAAACTAGATAGTTAAACAACAACAATAACAATAAGTAATCCATAGGGAATAGATCTAAACAGAGTTCTCAATAGAACTCTCAAATGGCTGAGAAACATTTAAAGAAATTTTCAACATCCTTAGTCTCAGGGAAATACAAATATAAGGTTGGGTTTACATTTTTCACCTGTCCAAATGGCTAAGATCAACAACATAAGGGACAGTTCATGCTGGCAAAGACGTGGAAAAAAGGGAACACTTCTCCATTGCTGGTGGGAGTGCAAGTTTATAGCCACTATGGCAATCAGTATGGCAGTTCCTAAAAAAATTGGCTATCAATCCACTTCAAGACACATCTAAAATACAAGAGAACATGGCCTAATGAGTCTACTAGGCAGGGCTCACAGGGGTTCACAGAGACTGAAGTAGCAAGCCAGGGACATGCATGGGTCTGCACCATTAGCTTGGTGTTTTTTGGGGAGCAGATGTACCTCTGATGCTAATATCTGCTTTTGGGAATTTTTCCTCCTTTTGGGTTACCTTGTCCAGCCTCAATATGATGGTATTTGTTTTGTCTTACAGTTCCCCCCTCCCCCTGTTTGGTTATTGTCTCTTGAAGGCCTGCTATTTTCTGAAGAGGAAACAGAGAGGGAGTGGATCTGGGGAAGAGAGGAGCTGGGGAGGAGCTGGGAGGGAAAAGTGTAACTGGGACAACTTGTAGGAGAGAAGAAAGATAAGTAAGTGTGAGGAACAAAACGGGGGATTTATTAAGAGTGACATCATTGGGAAGACATAAAGTAGTCTAATGGTTAAGTTAAGGACTGACTTTTGTTACTCTTAAGAGTATCCAGCTCCAGTTCCAAGTGTCTTCATAGTAGTTCACAGCCATCTGTAACCCTAGTTCCAGAAGATCTAATGCCCTCTTCTGGCTGCTATGGACACTGCATGAACATGTTTCATAGACTTACAGGCAAAACACACACACACACACACACACACACACATATATGTATATATGTATATATAT
>NW_022196912.1:48334732-48357481 GCF_008632895.1 Mastomys coucha | reverse complement strand
TATATATATATATATATATATATACATATACACACTTATGTGTGAGTATGTGTGTATGTGTATGTGTGTGTATATATATTATATATATATATATATATACATATGGTTTATATATACATGTGCCATATATATATATATACCCATACATGTATACATGAATACATACACACACACACACACACACACACACACACACACACACATATATTTTTAAACAAAAGAAAATCTTTAATTTGAGGCTTGCAATTGTTAGAGGACTTGACTTTTTGACCATCACAGTAGGGAGTATGGCAGCAAGAAGGCAGACATGGCACTAGAGCCAATAGCTAAGAGCTTTCATCTTTATCCACAATCATGAGGCAGACAGAGCTAACTAGGAACAGAGGGGCTTTTGATTTTTGTTGTTGGTGGTTGGGTTTTGGGGGATGTTATTTATTTGATTTTGATTTTTAGCTTTTCAAGACAGAGTTTCTCTGTTTAGCCATGGCTGCTCTGGAACTTGCTCTGTAGGCCAGGCTGACCTGGAACTCAGAGATCTTCCTGCCTCTGCCTCTCTGCCTCTCTGCCTCTCTACCTCTCTGTCTCTCTGCCTCTCTGCCTCTCTGCCTCTCTACCTCTCTGTCTCTCTGCCTCTCTGCCTCTTTGCCTCTCTCTCTGCCTCTGCCTCCAGAATATTGGGAGATTAAAGGCATGCGCCACCACTGTCCTAGGCTTTTGAAATATCAAAACCCATATCTAGTGACACACCTCTAACAAACCACTCCTCTTAACCTTTCCCAAACAGCTTCCCAACTGGGAATTAAGAATTCAACTATATGAGCCTATGGGTGCTGTTCTTAGTCAAACCACGCAGATACAGAGAGGAAAGGCTCTGGGCAAGCTTATGGGAAGGATCCCTGTACTAACAAGTCACCCTTCCATGTGTTAATGTCTTGTGACTAGCCCTGTCTGTGGCACCTGAGCCCTTGGCATCTTTTCAACTTATAAGACAGTATTACAGCTTTGAATTCTTGAAGCTCTATGTCACAAAACAGGAAAGACCATGTGTTATATATATTTTATATCATCACAGTCAGATACCACCACTATTGTAAATAATTGACATTTACTGATTGATTTAGTCCTCACAGCAATATCCTGAGTAGTTACTTTTGTATGTTTACAGGTGGAGAAACCACTCTAAGGCTCTAAGCCATGAAGCGTTCAACGCAGAGTCTTCTATCTCCTTCCTCTTTAATCCTTGCCCAACACTTCTCTTTATTCATTTTCTTTTTTTATTTTCCCTTTTATTGAATATAAATTCTTTTTTTCATACAATATATTTTGATTACAGTTTCCACCTCCTTCCACTCTTCACAGTTCCATCCCATCTTCCCTGCCCTCTAGAGTGACTCTCTTTCTGTCTCTCATTAGAACAGGAAAGCCTTCTAAAAGATAACAGCCAAACATGACAAAATAAAATATAGTAAGCTGAAGAAAAATACTACCATATAGCAGTTGGACATAGAAACCCAACAGAAAGAAAAGTCCCAAGAACAGGCACAGAAGCCAGAGATCCACTCTTTCTCGTAGTCTGGAGACCCATAAAAATACCAAGCTAAAAGTTATACTCTATATGCGGAGGACCTGGTACAGACTCATGGAGGTAGATCCTGTGCATGCAGCGTCAGTCTCTGAGACCTCATACGTGTGCCCCTGATTACTTGATTTAGAGGGTTTGTTCTCCTGATGTCCTTCATCTGCTCTGGATCTTAGTCTTTCTACATTTTCTTCCTCAGGATTCCCTGAGCACTGAGTGGAGGAATTTTATGGAGAAAGCAACAGCCATGCATGATTAAGTAGTCCTGGTCAAGAAGTGGTCCTGTTCATCATCAGCTCCCTCTGTTACGATAAATTATTAGTTACCATCTAGCAACTGTTATCACTGAAGTAGGTCAATCTTATTCTTATGTGATAATGACTTTTGTTTCTTTCCTGGGTGTATCCTTGCCCTCAAATATAATTGCAAGACATATTGCAATTAACATATTCATAACATATTCAAGAGGGAGTGGTTGTCTGCCCTAAAGTCTACCCTTCCTGGAATCCAAATTCTGTGTCTTCAGCCTTGAAGGGAGATGAGCTAGGTTAGGTATGCAAAGTAAAGTAGGAGTCTGAGCCAAAGGGAAACTGACAGACACAGAATAAAGGCAGAGCCAGGCTCTCATCCTGCTGTTAGCTGCTTATGGGCTTAAGTAAGGAGACAGTGGTCTTCAGCAAAAGCAGCTCCTAACTGCCTATTTCAGTGGTAGTGACAAGTAATGAAATTATTTTTTAGTTAAAATAATAATAATAATAATAATAATAATAATAATAATAATAATAATAATAATAAACAAGTGGAACATAGCACTTGGGAGGTGGAAAGCAGGCAGATAACTAGCCAGTCTAGGCTACAAGTGAGATACTGTTTCCAAACAAGCAAGCATAGAAACAAAACTTCATGTTTACAATGGGCCACATTATTTTGTATGGCACTAAATACTTCCTAAAACACCTTTAAAACCAGGTTTTTCATTGCCTCTATTTTTTTTTTCAGATAAGTCTAAGGTTCAGATTTTGTATAGTTTAGCCAAAGGCACAGAAGTTGAAAATAGCATTTCTAGATCTAAAATCTTTCTCTTTTGTATTCCACCTATACTGGCTAGTCTTATATCAACTTGACACAAGCCATAGTCAGAATGTTATAGGTTATTCAGAGATTCACCAGTCTAACCATGAATAAATTTCAGCAGAGAAGAGGCTTTATTCAGATACTGGTGCCAGATACTCATGACTCTAGGACTGCACCTAATAGGATTCTCAAGATGCAAGACTGAATATTACATTAGTCAGGGGTTTATAAAAACAAAACCTACGAGGCTACATACTTCCTGCCTTCATGAAATCAGGGGGCAAGAACAGATACTGATATACTTCCTGCCTACATATAATCAGATATACATCCTGCCTATGTGTAGTCAGGGCAAGCAAGCTTATATACAGAAGTGAGAATACATGGTTGGTTTGTTATCTTACATGAACAATATCAGGCAATTATAAGAAAAGTTCCCAGCATTGCAAAAAACACTATCTGTCTTTGTGTAAGTGGAGCTTACATATTAGTGGCATTTCTTGGTTTGTTTTAGAGTTCTCCTAAGCACCACCACAGGAAAGAGAACCTCAATTTATAAAATGCTTGCCACCAAGTTGGCTTGTGGCCAAACCTGTGATGCATTTTCTTGATTGATAATTGATGTGGGAGAGCCCAGCCCACTGTTGGTCATCCCTGGGCAGGTTGTCCTGGCTACTACAAGAAAGGATCAGGCTGAGCAAGTCATGGGGAGCAAGCTAGCAAGCAGCACTCTTTCAAGGCCTCTGCATCAGCTCCTGTCCACAGGTCCCTGCACTGCCTGAGTTCCTGCCCCAACTTCCTTTGATGATGGACTATAACATGGAAGCTGAAATAAACCCTTTCCTCTTCAAGATGATAGTGTGACAGGGCAAGACAGTGCACAGGTTCCTCCATCTTGTATTCTTGCTGGGGCTATTTCAGGTCTAACTAGAATTTGATCTCCTTGATGGAGCTTTTCATAGAAAATTACTCAACTCTATCCTAGATAGACACCATCAAGATAACCCAGCTATCTTAGGCTCTGCTAAACTGCCTACTAACTGTTTATCTTATTTTCTATAAAACTACTTGCATACATTAAGCTCTCCCAGCAGCTGCTGAGACAGGTGCTAGGATGGGTTTCCGTCTTCAAAAACCCCATGCTCTAGACACTTGTTGCTACACTTAGGTATAGAATTCTTGAGCATAGACCCACCTGGCTGGAATAAAGACATTCAATTGGCTGCAAATTTTATCTGAGTGGTTCTTTCTTGTGGCTTCCTAGTAATATTTTGGAAGCCCTAGCAAGATGCACAGAGACTGAACCCTGACACTTAGGGGCCTTAGGACTCCTAAGAGCTGAAGAAGAATTCTTTAGCTAGGGAAGACTCCTATGGAGGACTCACCCTGAGAGGTTCCAGGGCTCTAGAAAAATCCTTTCTGACTGAACTTTGCTGAGTGCTTCGGAGGCACCCTAATGCTACCGCCCAAAAATGCAAATAGAAAGCCATCTGATCTGAATACTCCCAGAGGTAAGTTTGGTCTATAGGAGGCATCATCTGGTTAAGACACAGAGGGGAGTTAAGACTTGACCATAGATATGTGTGCATGCAATCCACATGAAACATGACCAGATTCCCCTAGTCTGTTCAGACAAATGAATGTATGGTACCCAACCCTGGTTTTATTTACTATATGTCTCCATGTATGTTTTATTTTATTTACTATGTGTCTTCTTGTGTGTCTTTCTGCCTGTTCTATTGTTTGGAGACTTAAAATGGAAGGGGGAGTGAGTTATCCCCTACACAGCCACCCCTACGACGCCCAAGATGGTGCGTGATTTCCTGCAGGCTTACAGCTATGCTGAGCCTCCTAACTTTGCTATGATACCCCACATCCAGCAACAACTGTGGCTGGGAACAGTGACTAGCTGTTAGTCTTATACTAGTGATTGTAGAGTAACAAGCCAGTAGAAATTCATCCTTCCCATAGCCTGCACCAGAGCCCTAAGATTTGGAAATCCCTGCCCCTGTGACTCAGTGTTATTGGCTGAACAATGTTTTGAAGTTAATGTCCAAGTTATACTTCCTGCCACATTGTACTTTTCTACTAGTTCACTGCACATGCTCTGAAGACCCTATAAAAGCCTGCCCCTTTACCCTGTTCTCTGCCCTTTCTGTTTCCAGTCAGAGGCAGCTGCCATTCTGGGGTTTCCCCCAGTAAATCTCTTATATGGGGTTTGTTATGTGCTGTGACTTTGTAGTATTCCTTTGCTCCCACCTGCCAAAATGCCTTGCCCCAGAAAAATGCCTTGCCCATGGCTTTCCTTGTAATAGCCAATGGATTTCTCTGGTGCAAGACCCTAACTTGGCTTAAGACTTGTACCCTTTTATTGGGAAATCCTTTTGGCCCAATCAGCTTGCCCAGAGAAATTAAAACCTTTCCCCTATCATCTCAGCCAACAGCAGGAAGAGGAAGCAGTTGACTCTCTGCTCCCTCCTTGGCCTAAACAGCTTATTGAGTCTGAGGAAAGAGGAAGTAATTCTCCAAGTCATATGCTGGGGAAGAGTGGACTTGCATAATTGGAAGGCCTCAAACCTTCCATGTTTGGAGAAGCTGCAGGCCTTTATCAGCCTGTTGTAAACTGTTTTGAGGTAAGAAGACATTGGCCCATTTATTTTCAACAAATATTACTGGGGGGATTAAAAGAGGCATCAAGATAACTTAAGGTAAGTCAGATTATTCAAGGACCTGATTAATTACTTGTTCAGTTTCTGGAAAGGCTCCATGAGACATACTGAGTATTTACCCAAATAGTCCTAGATGTGCCTGAGGACCAGTCAGGCACTAATATTGCCTTTGTCAAACAGTCACCTCCAGGCATAGGAGAAGGCTCTAGAAATGAGAGTAACTTGAAAGGATAAATAAGTCTCAACTTTTGGCTTCCTCATAGCTCTGATCACTAAAGAGAAGTGTGGACAGACAACAGAAGGCCTTTGAGAGGACCCCCCCAACCCTTAGGGTAGAGAGTATCAGCTAAGAAGGCTCAGCTGTATATCCTTCAGGTCACTTTCCTATGACCGTGTTTCAACTATCCCACAAATTCCTGCACTGGCATCAAAAACATAAGTGTGGGAATTCCTGGTGGTCATTGGATACTGCTGCTATGGATGGTGGTGTTTTCTGAGATGGTTGGGGTCCTCTATGCCAGAAGTACACAGTCTTTGGAATGGACTGAAACTGAGCAAAAAGGCCCTCCTGTCTGCCTAAGTGCTTCCCCCACCCTACCCCTACCACCCCTCACCCCTATCCCTCACCGCAAGGCATTACTAAGCCATCTCATTTGTATGTGGATGATGCAAGTGACATCACCTAAAGGATTCTCATGCAAACCTTAGGAGCCTGGGAAAGACTGGTGGCTTATCTGCCCAAGAAGCTTGACTTCCGTACAGCCCAGTAGGGCATAACTGCCACTGTCCTACTGGCAAATTAAGCTGACAAATTAATTGTATGGCACAAACTATTCCTGACAGCCCCACACTATACCGAGTCCCTCTTCAGGGGAGCACCTGAGAGATGGATGTCTAACTCCCAGTGACCCAATACCAAGCCTTGCTTCTGGTTCAACCCCACATTTGGTTCCACAGATGACAGCCCTCAATCCTGTTAGTCTCCTGCTAGAAGATAACTCTAAGGGTTCCCTGCATGACAGTCTTAAGGTGAGTGACCAGATCCAGTCACTGGGCTTGATCTGACTGACATTCATTGATAACACTAAATGAGGTATTGTTCACAGATAGGAACAGTTTTACCCAAGACAGGATCTGGTATGCAGAGGCAGCAGTGGTGACCCAAGATAAAACTATCTGGGCACAATCTTTAAGAAGAGAAACCTCAGATCAACAAGCTGAGCTTTTAGCTTTGACTGGAGCACTCTGCTGAGGTAAGGACAAAACTATGACCATATATACAAACTGATACTGTAAACTGATGGGTTTTACACAGGGAGAGAGGATTGCTGTTCTTAGCAGGAAAAAAAGATGAAAATCTGAGAAGCCTTAGATCTATCAGAGGATATCTAGTTACTCGAGATGGTGGCCATTGTCCACTGCAAAGGACTCCAAAAAGGGGATTCCCCAGAAGCCAGTAGCAACAAAGCAGCTGACTTGATTGCCTGGGAAGTGTGTTTAGAACCAGTGGTACCTCAGCCAGTCTTGGTAGCCCTGCCAGAGCCCAGCTTACCAGACCACCTGGGATATATATAGCCTGGGTTAGACTGACTCAGAGAACCAAGAACTGGCAAGACAGTATAAATAAGGATGTTGGCTACTGCTGTACAACAGACCCATCCTTCCTTCCCATGGTCTGGCATGGCAACTGGCTTTGGATCTTTACCAAGCCACCCTCTTAGTGACCACATAAACTGTTGAACTCCTTAGACCTAGGTATTATGTTCCTAATTATAAAAGCCTGATTAAAAACACTACCTTTAGATGTGTTATTTGTGTTCAGGAAAATCCCAAAGCAGGGAGGAAGATCCCATAAGAGATTCAGGCTTGAGGAAATGGGCCTGGGGAACACTGGAGTTGGACTTTACTGAAATCAGGCCTACTGTTTTGCGCTATAAATATTTGCTGGTGTTTGTAGATAGAGACTGTCCCAATAGATACCAAGAAAGTTCTGCAGGGAATAATGCCTACATTTTGAGTGTTACTAGCTTTGGGGTCTGACAGTGGCTTGACCTTTATAGCCAAACTCTCAAAACCTGACAGGTATAAAATGTCAATTGGAAATTATGTTGTGCATACAGGCCATAGAGCTCAGGTGATGTAGAAAGAACGAATAAATCTCTTAAGGAGATTCTGACCAAATTGGTTCTAGAAACTGGTGATAACTGGGCCAACCTCCTTCTCTGCCTTGTCCTGCTCAGGGTCCAATGTTCTTCTCCCCACTCCTTCCCTTTCTCCCTCTTGCTCCAGCCCCTAGGTTTTTCATTTGTTTCTTATTATAGATTGTTGTGAGCTACCATGTGGCTGCTGGGATTTGAACTCATGACCCCTGAAAGAGCAGTCAGTGCTCTTAACTGCTGAGCTACCTCACCAGCCCAGGGTCCATTGTTCTTATAAGAAGGGAATTGCTTCTTTTGAAATTATGTTTGAGAGACTACCTCCTATCCTTCCCAAACTCTGAGATATTCCCCAGGCAGAAATGTCAATTACTCCTTTCTCAAGACCTTGCAGGCTTTTCAGGAAGTTCTCCAGGTTATTGACCAGACAGTGAGAGAATTCTGCCATTTCCAACATCTAAACCTACTCTAAGGATTTATACCCAACCCTGGAATCTGTCTGGAATGATCCCTACCCATCACCCTCAACACCCCAAATGTTCTCAAAGTAGCTGGTATCATTTCAAGGGGGACAAAGGTCACTGAAGATGATGACAGATGAACCTTCATTTGGATCTCAGACACCTGAAAGATAAGACTGACCAAAGTTTACTAATCCAGGATATACAATGCTGTTCCCATGTCAACCAATCAGTGTTAATTAGAGAAAGCCTTGCCACAGTCAGCAAAACTGCAAAGAAAGGAAAGAAAGGAGACACGGATCAGATACTCTGTTTACCTGATCCCGATGGCTAACCACCTCTCTGTCAGCATTAGCTGGACCATGATTCTTATCCTAAGAAGCTATTAGTAGGACCCTTCATCCTCAGTTGCATGACCAACTAAATTATTGGTCCCTGACCAACTATGCCCTCCTAGTATATGATAGGTCAACAGTTTGACTCAGTCCCACAGAACCAGTGGGGAATGTGATGCAGCAAGAACATGCAGAGGTTCCTCCATCTTGTATTCTTGCTGAGACTATTTCATGCTTAACTAGAAGTTGATCTCGTGGATGGAAAATCCTATGAAAAATTATCCAACTCTATTCTAAGAACTCAACATCAAAATACGCAGTAAACTTATCTCTGCTTCTGTTGAACTACTTGCTTGCTCAGAACTACTCCTCCCATCTACTGCTTATTTTAGCTTCATGATGCCAGGACATAAATTTTGTCTTCAAAAACTCTGTGCTCTGGACATTTGGCACTACACTTAGATTCCAAATACCTGAGTGTAGCCCTGCTAACTGAAATGAAGACTTTCAATTGACCATAAATTGTTTCTGAGTGGTCATCTTTGATGGATTCCCTATAACACTTTTGACCATGTTTTATTATCACAGAAAATAGAAATGCCAATCAAGACACTATTATTAAGATTTATTTTGTTAAAATGAAGCAAAAAAAGAAAAAGATAAGGAAGTAGATAATTCACAAATAGATCATAAGTCTACTTACTACATTTAAAGATTGTTTGATATTCAATTTCTGATCTTAAAGTGTAGTGGTGAGCATGAAATTAATATATCTCCACTGATAACCAACAAAGAAAGCATAAAGGGAACCCAGGAGAAATGTTTCAGTTTTTAATGATATATTAGCATCTTTCAGTATAATTTTTCAGATTTTGTCTTCAGACATCACAGAATATTTCTAAAATTAGCTCAAGTGATAACAATGATAGCTGCTCTGTAGCCCCCAGTGAAAGGAGTCCTACCTCACTGAAATTGGAGGTAGAGAAGTATATCCATTTACTGTGTCTTGGCAAGCAGAGGCAGGATCCAGGGAAAGATCAGGTAGGTTGTAGGAACAGAGTGGATCCATCCTATTCCTAGTTGCACGGAGTACAGGGTTGCAGGAGCCATTCTAGTCCTCCTGGCTCCAGGTCTTTCATGAAGAAGGGATCAATACCACCAATGGTGTCTCCACCTGATGCCATCTTTTCCACTCAAGTCCTTGGAGCCTTATGAGTGCCTATCTGTGTGCCAGATGAGATACTACAGTCCATCCATAATGTTTTCTGAACATTTTCTTGGAAAATAACATTCTGCCCAACACTTACCCAAGTCCTTGAATATTTTATGAAGGAGCTTACATTTAGTGTGAAAGACAGATATGTGAAAATCTTTTATTTGTACAATAAGGGGATGAATTCCATGCAAGAACATGAGGGTCAGGTAGGCAGGGTACTGGTCACAATGTTGAACAAGGCATTGCCTGGACTTGCCAGACACAAATGAGGAAGAGCAATCCAGATAGAGGGAATGATAGAAGAAAACCCAGCGAGATAGGAAAAGAGGTATATTTGACACAGCAGAAATGCTGGTGCTATTGAATTAGTAAGTATATGTCTGTATGTATACAGGTTATGAGACAGGTTAGAAAGGTTCCTCTGTGCCACATTTTGGAACTTATATTTTATCCCATGGCTATGATGTGGGATTTTCAGTAGGAAGTCATGGTCAGTTCTGACATCCAAAGACATGGTGGCAGTAGCAGCAGCAGGGGATGGGACACCCAGGGGACAATGTGGAGCAACTGGAATTGTCTCAGAAATCCCAAAGGATGTTAGTTTCCCAAGATGGGCCATGGCTCAACTGTGATAGTGCATATGTTCATGAATAGGAAGTCTTCGGTGGTAATTGTTCAATTGATTGACAGAGTATGAAAGCTTGACATTCTAGTGGGTGTAGACAGGCTATCCTCAGATGAGATTCAAACAAGTTGTGTGCTTAAGAATTTCACTAACAAGTCTGTAGAGGAGTCTCTTTCCCCTGGCTTCAAAGGGATGATATTATTAGAAAGGATGTGTTTGTTTAGCAAATGGAACTTTTGATCATGGAAGGGACCACACAAGCAGAGGGGAGACAGGACCTTCTTTGTTCAAAATTTCTTTTCTGTTGAAAAAGTTTCTCTATTGCTTTTGTGCTTAAATTTTTTTCCTGCTATTAATCTGCCACCTTGTGGCCTAATGAGAAATTTCAATTTTAAACCTGAGAGGGAGGACTAAGAAGTCAATATTCTTTTTGCAAAACTACAAACACTGATATAGCATAGCGCTGGCTGTGAAAAAGATCAGATCAGGAAGGAATACCCCTGTACTTTGTAACACCTTCTTCCTTGCTGTCCAGTGACACTGTGGGATAGGAATTCACAGAGCGAAAGTAAGAACAGAGTCATGGGTACTTATAAATCTGTACGTTTTTCATCCTACAAAGCAATAGCGTGGACAGTGTCTTCACATCTTAATGGAAAGTTTAATAATCAGGTAAGATTAACATTTGCATCTAAAACACTGTCACAAGACAACTTTGCAAACAGATAACAACTAGGCACTAAATAATCATTCTGTAAAGTGAAATGAATGAATTCCACATTTACATCTCTTAGCATCCACATGGCAGTTCACAGTCATCTATAACTCCATTCCAGGAAATCTGACACTCTCTTCTGCCTCCATGGACACCAGGCACACACATTCTATATATGCATACATTCAAGCAACACAATAAATAAATTACACATGAAATAAAAGTAAATAGGTCATTTAAAAGTAAAAGGCCAATTAAATCATCTAGGGACTAGTATGTTTCTTGAATTTCTACTTTGACATCTTTATTTTACTCTGACTCCACAAACACCCATGAGTTCTTAATTTTCTTTATGGCCAATCTTCTTGTTTTCTCAGTCCAGGCCTATTATTCTTAAATACTGTTAGTTGTATTTTGTGTGTTCTCCTCCCAGAGAAGCCATATTTCGAGTTACTATATGTCTGAATAAAGTGGTGTGTAAGCTTCTCTCTGAGTGGGCAGCTATTTATTCCAGCAGGGCATACTTGGCTGAGGCTGCGGCAAACCTCAGCTGCTTTTAACATTCGAAAGACATGCAGGGCCTTTGAAACACTGCAGGCTTCTTTTACGTTTCTTACTAATTTGGGATTCTGGCTTCCTTCTTTTTCCAGTTTTATGATTACTTGTTACTTTTGTTTGTATTCTTTTTCACAAGTCTGAAAGGATGGGAGGGGGGAGGAAATACAAAGGTAACAGAGTCTCCACCTAGCTGCCTCTGGACTTCACAGCATGCCAGTTCTAAACACTGGGCTTGATTGTAATCTAGTCTTTCACACAAAATGCCATCCAGTTGACAAGTGCAGAATCAGGAGGAGAGTCACCACAGCTGTCCTTTCGTGTTTATGAGGTCCACACTTGTGGACGAGAATTGCATCTGTTGAACATGGCATAGGTTTTCTTGATATTATTCCCTTTTAAAAATCCACAAAACTATTCATGTAGCATTTCTCTTGTATCAGGTATTATTAATAATCTAGAATGAGTTAAAATATATGGGCATATACATTTAAGTGATAAGAAAATATTGCTAATACATCATGATACATAAGGGGCTTGATACTTGAGAAATTGCACATCTCTGCATGTGGTGGAGGGAAACTAATTCTCTGAGGCTACCAAAGGATGTCTGTATTACACAAATGATATGGAAATTAATGTGACTATAATTGAAACTAGGGCACTGATAGGGTTTCTGGGCTAACTGGGATAGCAGATACTGGAGTTGGGTCTTTTCTTTAGTTACTTTTCTGTTGATGTATTAAAATACCCTGATGAAAGCAAGTTAGAGGAAAACAGGGCTTATTTTAGATTGTGGTTCCATGAGACTTAGAGTCTATAATGATGGGGAAGGCATGGGAGCAGGAGCAAGAGGCAGAGAGAGATCACATTTTATTCATACACAGAAAGAGAGTTAGGATGGGATGTCAGTGAGGCTACAAACCCTCAAAACTCACCTCCAGTGATGTATTTCCTAGTTAATGTTAGAAGTGATGAATCTCCACTTCCTAACAGTTCCATATTCCCCCAAAACCATGCCACCAGCTGAAGACCAGCTGTTGAAATGCACAAGCTAATGGGGATATTCTCATACTATAACAGTCCTGGGTCATGCAGCAAGCAATGTAGGTGACATGAATAATCAGAAATGAAAGTGATCAGAGGGCACAAATCCAGGAGGGAGTTCAGAGTTAAACATTAAGCTTGGGATGGGCGCAGCACTTACCATTTGCCATACAATGTCATCCACTCTGCCTAGAGCTAAGAATCATTTATGCAGGAAACACACTCCCTCCGTCTGTGTCTGAACACATGGAAAGGCTACGTTGCCTCCTAAGGTAAGATGAGATGCAGCTGTTAGCTTGACCTTTTTGCTCTGCGAAAGACAGTTCTCTGGCCCAGCATCATGTGATCTACTTCCTCCAGGCACCAGCTGTGTTAGAGGCTCAGTTCTCCCCAGCAAAGGGAAGTGGAACTAATTCTGCCACTGGCAAAGAATAACTGAGCACAAACCTCTGCCTGTTCTCACCGGGTTACACCCTTTTTCTTTCCAGTATGCTTCTGACTTTCACTTTCTGCATTTCCTTTTTCCAGGGAACAGAAGCTAAGCTCACCTAACCCAATTTCACTACCCCTTCCTTCAAGAGCAGGACCTGGCTCCTTCTTCGGCAGCTGAGGGTTGGCCCGATGTAACTCACCACACTGGACTTGTCCACTATCAATGTCATCATGCAGAGAGCAGAGGTCACAGAATCTAAGAGAACATGGGATTTTCTGGATCTTCCTTTTGGGGCATTTTGGGGCATTTTTCTGAAGCCTGAACATCCCAGTTGTTCAGTTGCCTCACCCTTTCCAGAAGCCTAATGCTACCTCAACTTTGACCCCAACTCTGAGATCGTCCTGGTTCTGAGACCCACTCAGAATCCTATCACCCAGCTGGAGGTGGGGAAAACAACACCATTCCTTAAGGAGTTCAGGTGGTCATGACCGAGGAGTAAAGTTTATTGTAGAATATATACAATCTCCTAAGGCATTAACCACCTAAGGCTACAAGTTTTGGGGTTTAGAGTTCAAGGGCAATACTAAGGTCAGTTATCTTTTGGAGGTTAGCATTTATTGGAGAGATAGTAATGCCCATGTGACAGAACAAGAGTTCCTCCTTATGTATTTTAGGGGAAGTGAAAGGTTCTGCGTCACAGGATTGGTGCTTTCAGCTTACCTGTCTGATTTCTGGGCAGCAGGGAGAGAGGAATCTGTTTGCTTAGGGCCTATATGAAGAGTCAGCTACAAGGATGGGGAGAGCGAGACTCTAGGAAAGCCAATCAATAGAGGAGCTTTATAGACGGTCATGGCCCTGGCTAACAGAATCCCTCCCCAAACTCTTCCAAAAAGATCTAAGTTATGAAGGGGGTTAGGAAGAACTGGAAGCAAGAGGGTTCTTTGCTTGAAGACCATCCGAGGCAACAGAAATGTGGGACTGCAGTCAAGGCAAAGTGAGATCACCCCATAGCCAGAGCCGACTTCACTCTGCTTTCACCCTTTTTGCCTGCTGCATCCAAACTGGGCCTTAAACTATCTCCGTATGTTTCTGTATCCAGGCTACACAGTCTGCCCATTAGTCAGAGCTGTTATGTGGATTGAAAGCCATTGTGAATCTAGGTAAAGAAGCGCCCTTAGGCTACCCAGACAGCCTAAGATTCAAGTCAGAGCAGAGAAGCCTGTTCTCTGTAGAAGTAAGAGACCTGCTAAGGCAGCGTGCTGTTTACTGGAGTTTGGTGCTTTTTGTATTTAATCATGGCAATTTATACCGCCCTTTGCTTTCTTCTTTTGTTCCTATTAACTCTATTGCCATTTCCTCTCAGTGTTGTCTCCCCATAACCTTCTGGATTGTTTTCTTTCTTTCTTCAAAATTAGCTTGTGTGCTGTTGAACTGAAAACAAAAACCGAATAGAGCTTCCTGAAAAGTCCCTCTTGACCCTCAGGCATCCTGCCAAGCTGAAACCACCGACAAAAAGACAACCAGGGAGCCACAGGATTCAAGAGTGCCTCTCCATGCTGAGTGGGCATTTGTCCTTATTTGAAGCTAATTTGTGATCCTTTCCCAGCTCTTGCAAAGGCTTTAGGTTCTGCAGGCACCAAATGTTCCCTGAGTATGTTAAACAAGATCACAAGGAAAGAACAGAAGGTTGACTTTCTACTCAACCCCATGAACAGAAAGGAAAACACTCGAAGCTGAAAAATTGCTTTCTGCGCACGAAGTTCTGAGAAGGGTAGATTAAATTAAATGGCCTTATCAGCCCTTTAAAATCTAACAAGTACAGCCTTTCTTCCATCTTCGATTAAAGCTGGCCCACATTGCCAAATGCTGGCAAAATACACCCACTTGGAGGTCCTGTTGCAATGAATCTGATCAAATGGTCTTTGGCATCTAACTGGTGTCACATGCTCTTCTCAAAGCATCTCCATATCTACTCCTTCCGTCTATTCATCACTCAGTCTCCTGCCCTTATCTCCTCATCCCTGGATTGTTGTAGCCACTTTGACTCATCCTGCAGCTTCAACTCCTTCCAAGGCCAGACCAATACTTCTCAAACACGAATTTCATTTTTTTTTCAGTACACTTAGTAAGCCTCCAATGGATCTTCACACTAGAACACAAAGCTTATAAATCCAGGCCGCTATGAAATTTCTAAATAACTGGCCATTATTTTCCCACTTACAGTGTTTCTTTCCATTTCCTAGCAGTATTGCTGTGGACCACCCCCACCCCAAATAATATTTTAACTAGAATGACCCACGTGAAGGAAAGTTCTTAGAAGGAAACCCAACTTCTACTGAACCTCTGAAAGCTTGATTAGAATTTTAATGATGAGGAGAGGATGGAATGTTGCAAATCAATAGCCAAGTTACCTTGGGACCTATTTGGTCATTTATTCACAGCCATTTATTACCCACCTCTGTATATGACCTAACATATCCCTTTTAAGTCTTTCAAGGCAGACCCTTGATCTCCAGTCAGCTGGATGGCTAATGGTGTCAGGTAGCATCTGAGGCCCATAGCTGAATGTCCTCTGCTGTGCTGTAAATCCACCTATCTAACACTTCCACCACTGTGTTTAAAAAGAACTCAAATTTATGATTTCTGTTGTATCATCATAAAAACTTTGCCAAACCATTACCACCTTGGAGCTTGGACTTTGGGGTAATCTGAAAAAGAAAATCCATGTTCTTGTTCATGGTCATTCATATTTGACTCCAGAATAAGTCAGAATAAGTCTTTTATCTCTTATCTCCTTTGAGGTGAGAGGTTTGTGCCATCAGTCACAGGCTTAGTAGCCTAGCTGGTGCCTTTGAGTTTGAAACAGAGGTTCAACTGAGACACCCAAAGCTCTGCATGTGTCTTACAGGACCTCTCCTCCCCTGTCACCTTGCTGAGTGGAGAGGCAGATGGATTTGAGGAGCCTACAGCATCTGGCAGAACTTGAGGGGGGACGTGTGAAGATAAAGAGCAGTGACTGTACAGAAACTGTCTTGAGCCTGGGACTCTGTGCTGACCTATGGATTTATATGAGGAGAGTCCCCAAAGTTTGTGGGAAAAGCCACAAGTAAAGAGCAGATAGAACTCTCCTGAGGTCTTAGAGTTGAGAAAAACCTGGATCAGCCATAATAGAAAGAACTCGCAATGTACAGAGTATCTCGTAGTCTACACAGAGTACACTGCTGAATTAGCCCAGAATTAAGCCTAGAATGGCTCCAACTGATTCTAAGCATCTCAAGATCTCCCAGAGATACTAGATATAAATTAAGTCTGACACTCAATAACATAAAATTCATAATCTGACATTCAACTTAAAAAAACAAATTAGTAATACAAAAAAGCTATATAAATATGACCAACAATAGGGGAAGGGACTCTATCAATAGCCACAAACTCAGAAAGCACACAGACAATACAATGAGCCCACAGTAAAAGAAAAGCTATAGGACACTGTGTATTCTCAGGAACAAAAGGCAACTACAGATATGGGAAGGAGCTAAAGGAATGATATGCGGGTAGCGGTTGTGTCTTACTTTGCTTCCCATTGTGATAAACACCATGACCAAATACAACTTGGGGAGGAAAGGGTTTATTTGGAAGACACATCCCAATCACAGTCCACCACTGAGGGGAAAAAGAAACAAGAATTCAGGCCAGAACCTGGAGGCAGGAACTAAAGCAGAGACCATGGAGGAGTGCTACTTTCTGGCTTACTCTCCATGGTTTCTTTAGCCTGGTTTCTTATACAACTCAGGGCCTCTTACAGTGGCACAGGCCCTTCCTCATCAATCACTAATCGAAACCAAAACCAAAACCAAAATCAAACAACAACAAAACCCATAGGTTGCCCACTGGCCAAGCTGGCGGACACACTTTCTTCAACTGAAATTCTCTCTTCCCAGATGACCTTGGCTTCTGTCAAGTTGACAAAAATCTAACCAGCTCAGGTTGTATCACTACTGTATTGGCTTAGCATGCTTTTGACCTAGAGTTCAACATCTACCATTGAACGGGAGATATTAAAAACAGTCACACTGACTTTCTAGAAATGTAGACATTAGACTGTCTGAGTGAAAAACCCTGGAAAGCATCCTTGGTGGACTGCACTCTGCAGAGGAAGAGCTGGCACCCACCACTGTCATTCCTACTTTGTGTAGTCGTGCACTGTTAACAGAAATGATGAGATTTTTCTGAGCATGTCTCTATTTTGCTTTCCTTTCTGACACCCTTGCTTGATTGTTACAGAAACCACCTTCTTGTTAGGCTTGGAGCTATTGCTGTTGCAGTCCTGTACCTGTGACAAGGAACCGCTATACAGCCTGGTTTGCCCTGTCCTGCTACTGGGAGGGTTTCTCTTTATGTCTTTGGCTGTCAACAGTCCAACTATAGCATGTGGGGCCGGAGCTCTGTGTTTATTCTACAGTGGGTGTAAGCTTCTTGGATGTCTTATTCCCCAACCCATTGGGCGAAAGTGATAATTGAGTGGTTAAGAGCACTTGGTGTGTTTTGCAGAGGACCCAGGTTCAATTCACAGCATCCACATGGTGGTTTAGAACTGTAATTCCAGTTCTGATACCTTCTTCTGACCTCTGAGGGTATGTGGTACACATACAATAAAACCTCATCACCATCACCTTCACCACCACCACCACCATCAACATCATCACCACCACTACCACCACTACCATTACCATCATTTTTCTTATCAATGGTGGCAAATTATTTTTCAAGTATGGATTTAGTTCATCCTCACTATCCTTATTCCTATAAATCCATTTTACAGATGAAGAAAGTAGGATGTAGAAATTGTCATTAATAAAAAAACAAACAAAATGACAGAGTTGGAATTCAAAGCCTTTGTCAGTTTGGCTCTAAATTTTATCCACTTTCTTTAAAAATTAAAATAAATTTATTCTTTAACACTTTCATACATGTATATAACATATTTTGGTAATTATCCCTCCCCCCTAATTCTCCACCCATTGATTCCTTCTGGAATTCTCTTTTTTTCTCACCAGGTTCCTCTCCAACTCTCACACCTCTCTTCCTTACCCTTCTCCCTTTCTTAAAATAAGTCATTGAGTTTAATTAGGGTTGACTTCTTGTCCATGGGTGTTGGGTTGTTTACTAGCCTGGGCAACTTGCCAGCAGCCACACCCTAAAACCAAGGGACTATCCTCCAGCAACCATTAATAGCCAATAGCTAAGCCAGTTCCTCAGTTCCAAAGTCTGCTGCTGGTTGCAGCCTACAATTATACATCCAGCCCTTGGTGGTCCAACTCACCGCTCCTGATGTGCCAGTGTGTGCAAGAGGCAGCGATACTCAGCAATTTCTGCCAAGCTCAAGAGCCACTTGTAGCTGGGCACCTGTCTGCTCCTGTCTGCTTCCCCAGAGAGGTCTCACCAGGCTCAGGAAGTTCATCTATAGTTATTGTCTCTTGTAGGAGTAGACATAATTGTAAACATAAAGAGACATGCAGATTTGGACACACACATGCACACATACATACCTATATGCTCACACACATCTGTTTTCTTCTGAGTCTCATGGAAGAGGCTCTTAATCTACCATTTTATCTAGAAATCCTCTTCAGTGTGATTTTTCTTCAGATTGGACAATTTCTATTAATCTATCCTCAAGTTTGTAGCTTATTCCTTTCAACGCTTCACTCAGATATGTTTCTGAGGCATCCACTGACAATTTCATTTAGCTGATTCTAAATCTCTGGCTCTAGAATTTCCTCTGAGGTCTCCTTTTGTGCTTACTGTTTCTTCACTGAGGTTCTTACTTGTGAGTCATTATCATGTTTTTCTTTTAACTCTTCAAACACGGTCTCATTTAATTCTTTAAATTTATTTATAATCACAGCTTTGATGCTTTTGCTGCCAAGTCTAACATCAAAGTGTCTGTCTGGTGACAGGTTTCCCCACAACTATGATATCACAGCAATTGTTTCCTTCCATGTCTTAGAATGTTTGTGTTGAGAGTAGACATAAACAATTGTTAATTCTCCTTATTTTTACCTGTAAGTTTGTATCCTAGTAACTGACTTAGACTTAATCAGAAGAATCTTTCTCTTAACGATGTGTAACTACACTGAATTAAAGAACATTTCAATCCCCAAAACCCCTACCCTCTGTCAGTGGAGCTGGATTAGACACAATCCCACAGGTCAGGAATTTGATTTCATCAGTTGACTTCCCTATGAGCAGACAACCACCCCTAGCCAGTCAGAGATGCCCAGACAAAGGCTCTCTCTATGTAACCCTGACTGTCCTGGAACTTTCTATAGAAACCAGGCTGGTCTCAACCTCACAGAGACCTACTTGCCTTTGTCTCAGAATGTTGGGACTAAGGGTGTGTGTCACCATGTCTAGCAAGACCACATCTTCATCTAGCAGAGCTATGGTGTCTGTTTCCTTCCAATTTGCCACTAATGCAAAGTTGTTAGGCACCATGCACCAGACTACTCTATGGGCAGTAAAGGTCCAACCCAAGGGCGGCCAAGCTCTACCCTACAGAAAGAAAGGGAGGAAGGAAAGACAGACAGACAAAGAGCAGACCACAAAATCCCACCAATCCCAGGCCACCATAGAAAGCTTCCCCTTCCCCACAAGGAGCCCTATATAAAGCCTGCCTCCTGCCCAGTTCTTCGCCATGTCTCACCCTGAGCAGAAACAGCCACTCTCTGTGTCTTTCCCAATATGTCTGTCGTGTGAAGTTTGTTGCCATGTGATTTTGTGGTAGTCCTTGGATCCTGACTCCCAGGATACCTTTCCTTTCAGAGCTGTAACATTTACAACAACCACATGTAACTGAAGCTCTAAGGGATTGAGCACCCTCTTCTGACCTCTAGGGATACTGCACAAATATGGTGCATTTACATAATGAAAGCAACCCTTACTCATATGCATACACACGTTTTTATTTTTTGTAAATTTAAAAAAATATTTATTTATAAATCTTATAATCCTTACTACAGGCTATGGATCCTGTATCTAAGACAGATGGGGGGGGGGGGTGTACCTCTCTCCCTGAGGACTTACAAAGCATTGTTGTAGCGCTGTTAAAATCTGCTAAAGTTGATGCCAGGGTTAATGACAAGCATTTTAGGTTTATACTGTAAGGACTTCTGATGTTCGTTTCTGTTAATGAGCAAAGGCATCAGGGTCTTTGACTATTTGACTTCTTAATTAGGAGCTACCAGGCTCTCTTGTCACCTAAGAGGCAGTGCAGTCCATTGTCAGTGTTTCTCGTCCTTCAAGGATCCTATCAGCACTCAGGATTTTACCCACTGTCTGACTCATCACCCCAGTGAATGAAAGTGTGCCACAGTGATTCTGGGTTACCTGGTGCTAAGTTCTTGAATAGCCAATGGGTTTCCCTGGCTCCCAGGTAGTAGCAGCTTCCTCCAGAGAGGAAGGAGAACCTGTAGGCCCTGAGTGATAGGAGAGTTCCAGAGAGCTGTTGAGTCTTCTGAGCCAAGATTCTCAGACTGTAGCCTGAGAGCTTCTGCACTGGCCTCTGTGGAGGGCTAAGGCCTGCATAGGGTGTGGAACACTGAGGGAGCGCTAATTGCTTCTACAGTCCTATTGCGGCTGCTCACGGCTGCTGACAGGAAGAGGACTTGGAAGGGAGCTGCTGAACACCATTGACAGATCATGTACTTGGCTCCTTGTGGTTTCTCTCCTCAGCTGCCAAGTGTACATACTGTCACCTGGGAGCTTAGGATTCGTTTAACGTCTGAATGTGGGGACATAATTCAACCCACACAGTGACTTTTTCATCTCCACACTTTCTGCCCACTTCCCTCGCCATTTTTTTAAAAATTATTTCACTCTTCCAGTGAGTTCTCTCTCAAAACTTTTATTGGATTAGTTTGAAATTTTGGCCATTGTATGCTTTCATCTTTAAAAGCACTTTCATCTTTTCTGAAATATGAAAATATTTTCATGTTTTTACTCAGATAGTTTGATGTATTGTTGTAATACTTCTAATCTTTCTATTAGGTGTGACAGAATTCTTTTGTCCACTTCATGAATTACTCATTTTTTTCTCTTGAGCTCTCTTGCTCTTGTTTTGTATTTGAACGCTTAGACTGGAAGATTTTTCAGATTCTTAAATAACCTCTTGGTATCTCTTGTTATATAAAAATGAGCCATAAAATAAGCTTAGAGAGTACAGAACTTTTCAACTGAATTGAAAAGGACTTTTTCATTGTATGCCCCTCTGCATTAACGAATCTGTATTATCATAATAATTGGCTAGGGTAGTTAGGTTAGCTGCAATGGGGAAGAGAAGCGGGAGTCCTTAGTGGCTTAACTAGATAGCTACTTAGTCAGTCTCAACATATGTTCAATGATTATTGGTGGCAGGCTTCATTCTGGACACACAGTTACTGTAAATGGAGTTACATTTTACTCTACACACTTTGCTGTAGCAGAAGAGAAAGAAATGCATGTGTGCTTTTACCCACAAGTAACGCACATGGACTGTAATTATATTTCATGGCCTAAAGCAAAGTATGTCTACCTATACCTTCAGAGGGAGAAAATGCTGTGTTCCCCAGTGTTCACAATGGGAGATCCAGAAACAGGCCTTGACAAGCCCCATTCTGAGTTCTCTCTTTCTTCTCATTCCAAAACTCCAAACTACTTGTTAAAGAAAGGGAAGCCTTTACTTTCCCCCTCCTTCCTTTCTTCTTCTCTTCCTCTTTCTCCCTGATTAATAGAACACCTTGACAAATATCAAGTAAAGCTTAAGAAGGACAGAATGAAAACAAAGGGGTTCACCCAAAACCATTAAAAAGTAACAAAAGGCCTAGTGTGACATTATCTACCCTTTTATATCACCTCAGTGCTTAAGGTCACCAATGCAAATCTAAGAGAAGAAGCTCTATGGAACTGAATGTTCAGGCTTCCTGGATAGATGGCAGATTAGACATGAGTAGAAGAGAGAAGAGTTGGGGTAATGCTGAAGAGACTGCATTCTCGGGAGGGAAAGAAGAAAGTTAATGAGATTGAAAAAGCAGAGAAACAGAGAAGTGACAGGAGGAAACAACCTGAAACCTCAACCAGCAGCTTCCACCACGTGCTAAGGTGGGCAGTGCTGGTGATCCTAGCTGCAGGACAAATCCACAATTCTTGTAAGCCCATGAGCCTGTGCCAGAGTTTGGTCTTTCATTCCTCTGCAGCATGTCTGCACTAGAAATGAGATCCATTAGATTACTCATTCTCCCTCTCCTTGTGTCTTAGGGTACTATGACCAAGCACCATCTTGTGAAGGAATCTTTAGGGACCTGAATACAGACTTGATCACAGTTAAGGAACCTGAGGACAGTTTGTCATGGAGAAAATATAAGAGGCAGTTGAGGGACAGAGACAATGAGACTTTAAGGCAAAAGGCAGGGGTTCCTTCTGGTCTGTCTGGGCTGGGGTCCAGAGCAGACCTTGGGCGCAAGCTCTGCAGCCAATCCCACAACACTGAGAGGAAGCTCCACTCCCAGGCATTCTGACACATCCAGGATCAGAGGTGAGCAGGAACCAAGATCTGTCCCAACACTGGGAATAACTGGGACTAGCGGGACCAGGCACACAGGAACTCTGCCAGCCCAGTGACTCTGGTTCCTTCCGGTCTGTCTGGGTTAGTGTTCTGAGCAGACCGTGGGCACAAGCTCTGTAGCCAGTCCCACAACAGACAGAGAAAGCCACACTCCCCGGTGATCTAACAAGCCCAGGATTCCAGGATCCCAAGAATCACAGAATCACAGAGACAGTTCGACTCTGAGGAGTTCTGACACAACCAGGATCACAGGAAGGACAGGCTCCAGTCAGATTTAGCAAGG
>NW_022196912.1:48319347-48331673 GCF_008632895.1 Mastomys coucha | reverse complement strand
GTTAACAAATTCAGATAAATTGAAATCATGTAACTTTTCTCATCATAATGCAATAAAAGTTTTGTTTTGTTTTGTTTTGTTTTTTTAAAAAGGCAAAAGGCACTTTGGCAATAGGGGGTGATGGCTGGTGCCCCTCCCCCTCATCGTGGATTACAGTTGACAGCTCTGGTCCATGGCCAGTAAAGTATTCAATTTTTGTATCCTTCCCCTATCCACAGTAGTCCATTGATGGCCTTGATCTAAATGTGCTGAGACTATTAGTTCCCAAGGGTAACTCCCTCCAGTGAAGAACTCACTGTTCTGCTTCCCTTACTTTCCCACAATGTTGAGGGACATTTCTCAGCCTGGCTATTTGCCACTTTTTAGAGCACAAACTGGAGAGCTGATGGATCAAGTAGAAACCTGCCCAACTGACAAGCTACAAAATCCATTGCAACTAGATTCCAGTTCTTGGTGTGCAGGGAGAAGTTGTAGCTGTGACCTCTTTCCACCTGCCAGACTCTGTCTCCATACCACAGAGCCACAAAGGCAACAAAGATGAATCACAATAGATCTGTCTATGTCTCATTGTGCCCTGTGACATCATGGATTTCAGGAAGAGAAAGTATCTTCCCCAACCTTGTGGGGTTTGTTTGCTTTTGTTTTTTGGTAGGGTCTCAACGTGTAGCCTAGCTCACCTGAAACTTGCTATGTACATCAGGCTGACTGTGAACTCACAGAGATCGACTGTCTCTGCATTTCTGAGTGCTGGAATTAAAGGCATGTGCCACCATTCTCTGCTCTTTTAACTAATTTTTAAGTGTAGTTTTTATTTAAAATGCTTACTTTTATCTTTAGTCCTCTTTTATAATTGGCTTCATTTATGCATTTTTAAAGGTTTGTGATCACCTTTCATCTCTTGCATTTTTCCTTCCTCTCACGTTTTTCTTTGGCTTGTTCTTCTTTTACCTGTCTTGTACCTGGCTTTTCTCTTTTCCTTTCATTGCCTTTGACTCTTCCTTTATTGTCACCCTTAATTTTTAACTGCACGGTTTATTGTACATTAATTTCGCCTTTCTTCCTTTTGGTGGTGTAGTTGCTTTCCCAATTGATTTTTCTTGTGTTCTAATATCTGGTTTTGGTCTTGTTGGTGCTCCTTAAGTTCTGTTTTCTCCTCTCTTAGCAGTGTTGGGTGCTGAGACCTTAGAGAAAAGCAGCTCACGAAGATGGTTCCTATATAAAACAAGAGCAGATATCTATCTCAACGCATGCCCAGATGACAACACAGAAAATTAAGTAGTGTGACAAAGTGAGGTAGCAGGAGTTCTCTAAAAGTTCAACAAGTGTACTCAGAGACATTGGAATGGCTAGAATGACACAGAATCCAGAAGTCTACTTTTTAAAATCATTGATGGTCTTAAAGAAGATTGGAACAAACAGATTAATAAAATTAAGAAGTTAATTTAAGCCCTGATCAAGAAAAGTCAACAGGATTGACAAAAAAGTTCAACAGAGAAATACAAAGACTGGCAAACTAAATTAAAACAGATAAAAAGAAGTAAAACTCTTGAAAATGAGAACTCCATAAGTCAAGTTAAAACACCCAACAGAGCCAGGTGGTGGTAGCACATGCCTTTAATCCCAGCACTTGGGAGGCAGAGGCAGGTGGATTTTTGAGTTCGAGGGCAGCCTGGTCTATAGAGTGAGTTCCAGGACAGCCAGGGCTATATATAGAAATCCTGTCTCAAAAAAACCAACCAACCAACCAACCAACAAACAAAAAACAAAATCAAACAAAAAAACCCCAAAACACAAAAAAACACTCAACAGAAAGACTAGAAAGACTTCAAAATAGATTAGACACAGTGGAAGAAGGATTTATAGGAATGGAAGACAGAGGTAAGAAACTAGTGTGATTGGAGAACAGCCAAGAAGGAGGAAAAAGAAATCATGATATTAGAAGGAGGAAAAAGAAATCATGATATTCAACACTCAAGAGTTCTGGAACACAACCAGGAGACAGAACTTGAATATGTGGCTTTCAAAGAGGGAGCCAAGATATTGACAAAGGGCTCAGAGATTCCAAATAATGCAACCACAGTGAGTGATGGAGATATATATACGTGTGTGTGTGTGTGTGTGTGTGTGTGTGTGTGTGTGTGTACATGTTTTTAGAAGACACACACACACACATTTTTAGAAACCCAAGTAGATATGACCAGGAAAGAACCTCTCCATGACATATTATAATTAAAACATCCCTGAGTGCAGAGCATATCCATGGTGTATTATAGTGAAAATGTCCCAAGTACAGAACAAAGAATGCTAAAAACCCTAGCATCGGAGGTCCCAGATTACTACAAAGGTAAAAATGAAGAAGTAAGATAAAGAAAAAATGACAAAAGAAAAGAATGAGGAGAAGAAGAAAAGAGGTAAAACACAAAATCTAATTACCAAGGAAGGAAAAAGTACATACATAAAATTATCTAAAGAAAGGCTACCTACAGTGATGTCCGGGTGGTTGAGACCATTTGCAGCTATTCCAGAAGACACACTTGAGTCCTGCAGCTCCAGTGCCAGGGGATCTTGCGCCTTCTTCTGACCTGAAAGAACATTTCACTGAAGCAGATACAGGAGAAAGGATGTTCTCCTAAAGCAAGCACATGAAAGGACATGTGAAGAAAGTTTCTTTGCTAATGACATGCATGTATTGGTCTGCCTTACATAGTGTAGTTGAGCTGCATTTGTCAGTATGCCATAGAAACACACTGAAAAGCTTCTGCTTGTTGCCACTTCCTCTGATGCAGGCTGATTAGATGCATGTGCTGAAGCAAGGCATGTGGAGGACATGTGATGTTTGGAGGGTATAAATAGGACTCCACAGAGTGACAGTTTGGCTTGCTGGTACAGCTAACTGTGCAACGCTTGTGGGTCTCTTGTCTTCACTGACCTTCGCTTCCACATGAGAGGCACAACTGAGAACTTCTGGTGTCTGTTGGTCCCTCCTGCTGACTCTAGCAGAGGCTGAGGCCTGGCTGTCACTACTAGGTTGTGTCACCACTTCTGCTAATGCAACTCTACTGAACCGGCCTGCTGGTGAATCCATGAAGTGTTTGTGAGTGGACTGAGCTGCGCCTGCCTGCTGACCTGGGAACTGAACTGCGGATTTCCAGACAACACAGATGGGAGTTGCTCCAAAGAACCTTTCTAAGCAGGTCCACTTCCCCTGTATCCTTTCTTTTTCACTACCTCTGGTGGGTGGTGGGTTACAAGAAAAGTTAAAGTGTTTAAGAACCATCATTACAAATAGGATTTGATAAATTAAAGTGACAAAGACCTGCAACTTTGAAACCAAAAGAAAAAGATAAGAGCAACTTCTGAAGACACACACAGAGGTAGCAGCTTTCTGAGTAGGTCACCAACATCTCAGGGGACAATAACAGGATTGATAAGTGAAATTAAACCAAGTTAAAAACTGTACTACAACTGGAACAAGTGCCTAAGTGAAGGGATAGTTTACAGAATGGGAGGAAAAGCTTGTCGGATTCTTATCTAATACTATGTTCAGATCCAGCATACATAGAAAAGAATCCAGAATCTGTATGTTGATTATTTATTTACTTTTAAAGGTTTATTTTATTTTCATTTCTGTGTGGCGTGTGTGTGTGTGTGTGTGTGTGTGTGTGTGTGTGTGTGTGTGTATACATGGAGACCAGAAGAGGTCACCTTGACCGAGATGTGTGTGCTGGGATCTGAACTTGGGTCCTGTGCAAAGTCACTAAATGTCTTTAACCACTGAGCCATCTTCCAGTCACCAGATTCTAGAGTTCAAAACAAAACAAAACCCAAAACAAAAACAAAAACAAAAACAAAAGCAGGTAAAATAGCCAATAGGGAGAAGGATTAGGAGTGTTTGTTTGTAACACACATAGTCCTGGCTTCAGTTCATAGCACCACAAGTAAACAGATTTTCGTATGAAAAATAAATGTGAAAATGGAAGGAATGTATTTAGGGAAAAGAAAGGGGACCATCAGACAAGAGAGAGGGGCATGTATGTCTGATGAGATCAACATAAACTATATATATATATATGAAAATGCTATGACAAACCCCATTGTTTTGAACAATTAACATGTGATGGTGATGGTGATGATGGTGGTAGAGGTGGTGGTGGTGATGATGATGATGATGACGACGACGACGACGACGACGACGACGACGATGATGATGGGGAAAATAACAAAAGTACAAGCCCATAGAAATGAAAACGACAGAAGAACAGTTGTAGATTGGAGTCAGTTCTTGCCAGTTTCCAAGTAACAAGTTTTATAATTTGTTATTTACTTTATGCAACAACACAAGAAGGAAGAAAACTGCCAGAAGATGATCTTCTACACTAGATCTTAGCCAGAAGGGCAGGAAGCAATAGATAATCTTCTAATAAACAAGTATTTTAGGACTCTGGGTGGAAGACAGCAGACACTAAGTTTCCTGGGCAGAAGACAGATTACTTAGTAGTAGAGAAGGGTTAAAGATGACCACATACTTTCTCAAAGCCTGTAATATGTGGAAATAAATCTGTTTAAGAATGTTGTACACAGTGTGGCTATAAGCTGTGAGATGTGTCTATAAGTTCATGGGCAGATATCCTGGCCACCCTGTTCCTCTGCACAGTATGCACATAGCTGGCATGACTCATTGTCCCTTTCCTCAAGTCTATTTGATGTCAAATTAATAATTATAATAAATGACCATATCTAACCACTGAACAAATAAATCAATTAAATTTAGAGATAGGCCGGGTGGTAAAGAGTCTCTTGGCGTTGTTATTCTAGTCCCCTATTGAGAAATTTTGTACTCATTTCCTCTTACAAATTCCAAGTGGGCAAGCTCTCAGCCTCTTCCCTCGCCTGGTCACAGGCTCCTCCATAGCTCTGAACAGCTCAGACTCACTATGTATTGGAACAGGGTAGAAGCCTCAGACACCTCTGGAATGCAGTGCAAAGGGGATTTTAATGCTTTCAAGACCTTATATCATATGGCAGCTCATTTAGTAACTTAGATCCTCATACTAGTAAATCATTGGATGTGGGTCTGAGGACAGGTATGGCCTCGGCAGAGCTCTCTCTCTCTCTCTCTCTCTCATTTTCGGTTTTGTTTTTTGAGACAGCAGTGTCCCTCTGTGTAACCCTTGCATCCTGGAACTCACTATGTAGACCAGGCTAGACTGGAACACTCAGAGATCTGCCTGCCTTTGCCTTCAAAGTTCTGGGATTAAAAGTGTGTGGCCAGCCCATACCACACCATGTCTATCTCTATACCACATGGTATAGAGACACTTTAAAAGCATTTCTTCCTGCATTCTGTACAACTTCAAATTTATACCATTATTTGCCCAAGATAATTTCATTCACTATGTATACCCCCAATATCACTTGTTCCTAGACTTCCCACCCCTTCTGGTGACCTCCTTAATTATCTCCCACCTGATCTCTCACTTGACCCTGACTCCTGTGTATCTCTCACTGGGTACACTGAGTTACTGAGTTACTTAGCATCATTTGCTTAGGAACTATCCAGTGTTTATAACAACTAGTTTTTCATCCACGTAAAGACTCAAGCTCCAAATCTTTTCCACACATTTTTATTGTGAAAGTGGAAGTCAGAGTAAAATTCAACAACAGCCCTTCACACCCCAGATTCCAAGCTGGGCTTGGCTTTGTTCCCATAGAACTGTTACTTCTGTGTTTTTCACAAACAAAACTCAATCTAAGTTACTGAACAAAGTGTGCTCCAGTTTGCTCACTCAGTCACTTGGGAAATCTAATGGCTTTTCTCCAAAAAAGCAGAAGCCATTTGCCCAAAGGACAAAGAAACAGTATGAGCCAGGACTAGAAGTCTCCATTTCAACCTTCAACTCCTGACTACCCGCTGAGGAAATGAATGTTCACCATCACACAGGGCAGTGCCCACATATTTAAGTCTCAAGAGACATGGCAGCTTCTTAGTCCCCAGTTTTCCTCATAGACATTTAAAGTCACTACTGAAGTTCAAAGTCAATTACTCAACACCCCTTTCCTTAGTTACAGTCCTTGGTATTTGGTGTTCAATGACACATAGTAGTCATTTTCTGGCATTGGCTGTATTGTATTGAGTACTTCCTCATAGCTAACCCGCCTTTTCAGCCATATTGTCTAACAATGATAGTCATTGTGAGGCTTGTGAATTTTCCCCAGCATGGTTTCTTTGCCAGACACAATTATGTACCTGTTCAAGACCCATCTTCTGCTTATCAGGGTATGAGATAAGAATTTGACCCTGTTTTTCTCATCATTGGACAAGTGTTCTGTTAATTCTAATTCCTGGTTTAAAAAAAAATCTCCTTGTCAATAATAACTCTAAAGTACGATGAACAGAAAATGCTGAGAAAACTGTCCAAACAAAGTAGCATGCAAAGGATCTCTCAAGTCATGCTTTGGGAAGCGAGGGGTTCAGAGATAGGTGAAAAGTCACATGGGATAGGAGAAGCGTACGTTATCCAAAGTGTCTATATCCATTTCTCTGTGAGGAGGGAATACAGTGTACATTTGAGCCTTCCATCCTTAAGAAGGTGATGCCAGCTACCATCAGAGAACATCCTTTTGGAATTCTATTCTTGTTTGAGACATTCGATTGACACGGTAACAATATGTACTTTGCTGTTGGTCTCTTGCAGTCAGAGGCATACTTTATTAGGAAGACTATCAAAGGGAAGCCTTCATTGTGAGTTGTGATCAAATGCCAGTATATTAATGCATCACTCTCTAAGCAAGGTATTAAAGTTTACCTAAAACTTCTTTGGACAATGCCAAGGCCATTCAAAATATAAGGTAGTTAATTAAGCATGTGCCCCTGTCCTTGAGGAATACAGACTGCATTTGGAAAGACTTGACTTCAAAAGAAAATAACAATGATTTCAGAGCAGGAGAATGCAACGTTGAGAGCTAACGTGATTTATGATTTATGAGCTAATTAGGGGCAGAGCTGGAACTAGACCTTCACTCTTTATATTCTGAGTTCAATGTGCTTTTTATTGCCCAGATTGTCTTCCTGGCGTGCAAGGACTTAATTCATCCTAAGACAAGTATTTCATCAATCTCTACCTTGTTAGGAAATATAATTAAGACATACAAAAGTACCAAGAATAAAATATTGATACTCTAGTGCCCACCACATAGCTTTAAAAGTAAACTATTACATTACCTAATACATAGCTTAAGAAGTAAGATATATCATGCTGGAGAGATGGCTCAGTGGTAGGTTAAAAGTACGTACTGCTCTTGCATAGAGCCCATGTTTGGGTCCCATGTGAGGCATCCCACAACTGCCTGTAACTGTAGGTTAAACATCTGATCCCTGTGACCTCTGTGAGTATCTACACTCACAGATACACAAGCATATAATCAAAAATAATAAAAATAAATCTATAAAAAGTTGAGAAAGTAATAGGCAACTTTAAAGCTCTCTCTGTATGCCTTTCCAGACTCTCCTGAGAGAACCAGTATCTTGATTTTGTTATTATTAATTTGATGAATATTTTAAAATTTGCTACACATTTATGTATATAAGTAACATGTAGTATCTTTTTGCATTTTAAAGCTTTATAAATGGTGTTATATGATGTTATTCTGTACTCTTTCACTTCATTTTTTTGAGATTTATGAATATTAATACATATATTCTAGTTAATTTTTGTTACCCTATAAGAATACACAACCATGTGTTTCTCTATTATTGTGTTTCTTCTTCATAGATATGTAGATTGGGTCCAAGCTTGTGTCATTTCATCAATATTTGTGTTCTGTCACCCTGAGCATATTCAGGATGCATGCTGGTCAAATCAACATGTCAGATAGTTATGCACATTTTAAAATGTGCTGGGAGCCAGTGTCAGTTTTACAACTCCTAACTTCCCCTTGGCTTAGCCTTGTAAATCTATGTGCTTCATGAACAAATTTCTGGCTTCTCACCTGAGTACAATCTTGATATTTAAACGATAAAAGAACTTTTCACATGTATCTACCTCCTGAAAATAGAAAATGTTGGCTTAGTTTGATTGTAGCTAGCTCATTTGAAATTACAAGGCTATAGAAGTGTTTATATTGAGCTTATTAATTTTTAAGGGCATATCATGAAGTCGAAGGGAGAATCATCAGTCTATTTTCCTATGGATCTAGTAGGGGGAAGTTCTCTTACCAGTGCAGGTGGCTCTATCCCCCCTGTGGGTACAGTAAAGGAATGTAATTGTGATGAAAGTTAGTCCCCCCAAATCACTTTCCCTTTGGCTGTATATTCATTTAATGTCTCCTATTAGGTCAATGGCAAATTTACTTCTTTGTCCTTGTAGGATTAAGATTTCTGCATTCAAAGATTGTTCTATATTCTTACAGATTGCCTGACCTATGACCTCATCTATTTTCAAAGATAGCTATGAAGAATTCAATGTATCAAACCACTTTTCACTTCAAATCTAACTTCTGTCTATAATTTCTAGGGTTAAATACCTCATCTATTTTCAAGGATAGTATCAAGGATGAAGAATTCAATGTATCAAACGAACTTTCACTTCAAATCTAACTTCTGTCTATAATTTCTAGAGTAAAAATTTTAAAGGTTTGTATGATCAAGTAAATCTTGTCCAGATAAGCATTATAAGTCTAGCTGTATCACCATATTCACCATTTTCACAGTCCTAGAAATGATGGAGAGAAAGATACAATGTGGAGAACATGTAGGTCTTGGATGTCTCCTTAGACTCTGTCTAAGATATCAACGCATCTACTGGCAGCTCTTGCATGTAGTTCTGGTAACTCTGGGTGAAATAAAAACGAATTTCAACCCAATGCTTTTCCTAGCTTGGGGTGTTTTCTCAGACTGTGTATCTCAACGCTTCTTCATTAGAGAAGATAAAGATCCATAAAGTGCTCACAGTGGAAGTGGCACAGAAATCAGCCAGTAGACTCAGGAATACCATGTTCTTTTAATCTTTGGGCCTTTCTCATACCACATCCATGTTCCATAACCCTCATGCTGGTGACAACCATGATATAGTCCCATGCTGATTGTTACAGTCTTTTCTGAAATTACTTGAAAATCTGTGTTAATAAGCCTTGAATTGTTCACTCTATCTACCAAGCTGAGAAAACACAATTTCAGAATAAAAACAAAAGCCCAGATGTATAAGCAAGAAGAACAGTTATAAGGTTATTTATAAGTGAATGGAGATACTACTCATATTTAACTTTATGGACTAGATAAATTAAAAGGTTTATGCAGTTAAGTATCACATGCCTATTAACAAATGATTTTGAAAAATACTTAAACATATAATATTATGATCATTGACTATTGGGCAGGAAAGATTGCTCAGTGGTTAAGAGAATATACTGCTCTCCTGGACAACCTGAGTTTGAGTCCTGGCACCCATATCAAGAGTCTGACCTTTGTGGGCACTTGCATTCATGCGTGTATACCTACACCTATACACACACACACACACACACACATACACACTCAACACTTTTTAAAATAAAGAAAAATAATCATTGACTTATTAAATAAAACCATATAAAATCCATTCTAACAGAGCATTAAACACATAAACACACACACACATACACTCACACATGCATGCATGTACGCACGCACTCACACACACATGCACACACAGGAAAGCTACTCAAGGAGATATGACAAAAATTTCAGTTATTTATTACAGAGTGGTAGAATTAGATGATATTTTTATTCTTGATAAATTTATTATCTTCCAAGCAATGAAATTTATTATAAAACCAGAAAGCACACTTTGCTTCTGTAAAACTTAAAAGGAATTACTGTCAGACACCTTTAGCACTGTCAGTGCAGCCAGTCAGAAGTCACCAATCAGACATAAAGCAATCTAGCGAGGTGGTTATGGTTTTTTTAAACATAGATGGTGGGTATCTGATAAAGATTCACTGTGTTTTCAAATTTTGTTTCTAACCAAAATGTTTATAATAAGAAATTGTAAGATTAATTTGTCATTGAATATCAGCATGTGCCTTACTGAGACAGACTACACTCGGCCAAAAGGCCCAGGAAACTATAGGCATAGTAGTGGGTCAAAGGTCAGCAGGACCATTCAGAACCCACAACCAGCCTCCACCCTGCTCATTTCCTAAGTCTGAAGGTGATAGATTATTTCCCTGCTACTGAAATGAGCTAATTAAAGCCAGATTATATTATATTAAAGGCAGGTTTATTGGGAAGCTTCTCACTGGACCCAAGAATTGAGGCCAGAGGAGTCATCAGGGGTAGTGGGTTTTGGGGGAAATAGGGTGTGTGCAGAGAGAAGAAGAGAGAAAGGAGGAGGACCAGGGGAGGAGAAGGGGGAGGGAGAGGAGGAAGAGGAAGCAAAATGTCTGGATTATACAGGGAGGAGCCTTTAGGGGAGGGCAGTCAGCCAGGCTCCTGGACTGGAAGTTCAGTGTTGGGGGCAGGGTATGCCAGGTAGGGACTGAGAGATGCCAGGAGAACCTGGAGACCAGGTCTGCTTTGATATATAAAACATGCACCTCAGTCCCTTGTCCTGGTCTGAAACCAAACAGTACACTTAAATCAATCATGGCTCTATTATTAGCAAGGAAAAAGGGAATGGCCATTAGAGAAGTCATTAACAATGTTGCCAAGCCATCACCAGCTACTAGCATGCCTTCTTGGGCAAGCAACTTCATCTCTTTGAGCCACAATTTTCATACCTATAAAATTCAGAGTAACATTAGTGCTTCAGAAGGCTTCTACAGTCTACCACATACACCATTAAATAGTATCTTCAAAAAAAAAATCGGTTGTCTAGTACTCTAATGTTCCAATAGTGTGAGTTGTAATTTAAGTTCCTCCTTTGGACATGTTCCAGTTGGCTATGGTCCTTTTAAGCATGACATGACAACTCTAATGTGTATGTCAGATACCTGCTGCACAGCATATACAATCTCAGCATTCACCTCATCAGGCTTTTCTCTATGCATCACTCTGTAGATTGATGGATTTCTCAAGAAAATCAAGTCCAGAGAGGAATTACTTGAGTCTCTGAGAGGAGATACATTCCCCTTTCAACCCACTTTCTCATACTAAAATTCTATTTTTCACTTAAAAAAAAACTTACTGCTTTTATGTATCTTGGAAGCAAGATTCATAGAGGATCCGGTGATGACAGGAATTTACAGGATAAATCCAGCACATGTTCCAAGAGTGCCTTAAAGATATAGAGTGGGTGGGGATGTAAAATTAAACATTTCACTAAGATTCACGCTCTACTCAAATGTAAGGAAAGCAACTTAACACAATATTTTCTTTTAAACATAACATAAACAGGACATGGGAAAGAACACAGAATTCTCATGGACTTTCATAAATTGAACACACACATGAAGCTTCTTTTCAGGTGGCTGGTGAGACTTTTCTACTAGGTTTCCTGCAAGGCTCAGAATCAATGTTTTAGATTGTCTATTCCAATAAACTCTTTTTCTAAAGATGCAAATACTAGGAATCCCTGCTGAGATTAACATAGGATTTTTCTCTTGGAAAAACCAGGGATGATGGGGAAGGATGTGGCACTAACACCTGTGGGCGAATAGTGATTCCCTATAGAGCTGAATTAGTCTTGGGTTCGAAGAAGAGTAGGCACAATTTTGTCTAGGTTCACTCTCTAGATTTGGTGAGATTCCATGTTGATACGGAGGTGGGGTGCTAGTTTATCACCCTGCCTCTTTAAAAGCTTGGCCACAGGTGCCACAGTCTGAAGAAACTGGGCCATACCCAAAAGCAACTCCATCGCTTTATCTGGGACAGCTCTAATCTATGGTCCTACTCAGTATCTGGCTCTTCCATGCATCTTGTCACATGGGTTATCCCAGACTAAACCACTTGGTGTGGAACTTCCCACTATCACTTGAAAGGATACCAGAATCAGATATTTCCCTTTGTTCTTTGTTTGTTTGATTCTCTACAGGCTCCATTCTGGGGCAATCCTGGAAGGAGGGGCATCAGGGATTCGAATAAAAGCTCAATATTTCACTAAGTTGGACACTAAAGTAATCATTACTTTTGTATGTCATGGGGTTCTTCTGGGGGCTGAAAAAGTGTGTGTGTGTCTGTATGTGTGTCTATGTGTGTATCTGTGTATGTGTATCTGTATGTGTCTGTGTGTCTGTGTCTGTATGTGTGTGTATGTGTCTGTGTGTATTTGTGTGTGTGCTCAAGAGTGTGCATGGTCTAGGAACAGTCTGTCATCTTGTCATCTGACTTACCTCTTTTTTTTTTTTTTTTT
>NW_022196912.1:48309799-48319314 GCF_008632895.1 Mastomys coucha | reverse complement strand
TCAGAAATCTGCCTGCCTCTGCCTCCCAAGTGCTGGGATTAAAGGCATGTGCCACCACTGCCCGACCTGACTTACCTCTTAATAAATGTAAGTCAAATCTTGGTTCTTTCTACTGTAAAATGAACAGCACAATTCCTCTTACACTTTTGGTGATGGTTCAAGTAAGTAATAAAAAGTGGTGAAGTATTTAGCATAGTTTCAAACCCAAAGCCACATGTTTGGTAAATGCAATAGCATCTATAAAACCTACCTTGCCAGCTAGAGACCAGCCCCTCAGAGACTCTTTGGAATCACTGAAATTAATGTCTATAAGCTGTGATTCAGTGACCAATAGACTGGTAATTACTTCTTCCCTGTCAGGTGTACACCCTACTATACATGGTTTATTCAAGGGATTAGCCTGAGACCTGGGTAGCTCAGTCTTATCTGTAGTCATCTTCAGAGCCCACTAAATTCTAAAGCCACCTAAATTATTGTGGAAGCCACCATTCCAAAGTAGGGCCCCTGAGTTTTATTCCACCTAAAGTGTGTGTCTGTGAGTACAGGATAAGGAGACCCACTAGTCCAGCTGTTAATGAGCAGTTGTGAATCATGTGATTTTATTATTCTGTTTCTGCAGCTTACTTTCACATCCAATAATAACAAACTATTAAACTGAGTCAAATGCATTAAATTCGAAACATTTTATTTCAAAGATAAAAGCAAAATGGTTGCAAGTGCCCTGCTTCAAAGGCAGAATTTTATTAACAGTAGAGGCAGACCAAGACTCAGCTGAGCACTATTTTACACCAACCATTACAGATGCTCAAATCCATGGAGAACAAACATACTTGCCACATGGCTTCCTTCAAGTTAAGACTGTTTCTTTCTCAAATTTTTAAGTTTGAGTAAGAACACTTGCACTTTTATTTTTCACTAGACTTGCAAATTATGCAGCTGTTCTCACAGGAACCACAGGGTCAAGAAAGTAGCTTCAGAAGACCAGGGATCAGTACAAACCTGAGTCAGGTGATTCGTTCATGACCACCCACTGTTTTTACCATGATCAATTAGCATCCTTGCCTTTCACCATGTAGATCTCCTGGGCTTTGCTTAATTTTGACTTTTATTTGCTGACAAATTCTCAAGGACTTGTGGCCATGACCTAATGTTTTATGGTCTCCTTACTGCCACATCTACTAGTCATGCAACAATTCCTTTAGTACACATTAATATTGACCAACAGAGAATGTGATTGGTACAAAAATACCAGATACCTAACAAGCAATGTATCAGAAATTTACCTTCTCTGGGAGCTCCTTCACCTTCTTCATCTTAGGGTTACCATGGTTCTGATAAAACACCTGGACCGAAAGCAACCTGGGGAGGAAAGGATTTATTTCACTTACACTTCCAGGTCACAGGCTATCACTGAGTGAAGTCAGGGCAGGAAATCAAACAAGAAAGGAACCTAGAGGTAGAATTAATACAGACACCATGCAGGAATGTTGCTACTGGCTTGCTCCCCATGGCTTGCTCAGCTGCTTTTTTATAGCACCCAAGACCACCAGCTTAGGGATAGTACCACTCACAATGGGCTGGGCCCTCTTCTATCAATCACTAATTAAGAAGATGCTCTACATGCCTGTTTACATCTGAATCTTATGGAGACATTTTCTCAACTGAGGCTCCCTCTCTAAAGACTCTAGCTTGTGTCCAGTTGACAAAAAAACTAGCCAGCACAGTGACCAAGCCAGTAAGCAACACTCCTCCATGGCCTCTGCATTAGCTCCTACTTCCAGGTTCCTGTCTCAGCATTCCTCAGTGATGGATGGTTACATGGGGGAATAAGAAAAATAAGCCCTTCCACACCCAACTTGCTTTTGGCCATAATATTGTATCACAGTAGTAAAAATCCTAACTAAGACAGAAATTTGTAACAGGATCATGAGTTATTGTTGGGATAGACCTGACTCTGTGTTTTGGGAGGACTGTGGTGCCACTTGAACTTTGGGCTGGAAAGGCATTGAGTGTTCAGGGCTCGGTGCTCTGTTCTATAGGAGCTTGGAAGATAAGAATGTTGAGAGCAGTACAGTGTTTTGTCCTTTGGAAGTTCTGGGTTTCATAATAACATCTTTATATCAGTACATAAACATAATTTGAACACCTTTCCCCCTGCCTTTTCTTGTTCCTATTATCTCCTTTGTTGTCTTACACAGTTTCTCCTCTACTTTCATGTCATACAGAGTTACATGACATTGTGTCTATAAAATCTAGAGTCCACAAATGAGGAAAAATATGGGATTGTCTCTCCAAGGCTGACTTGGTTCATTTAGTAGGATAATCTTCAGTTGCATTCAAGAAAATAATTTTGTGGGGTTTTTTGTTTGTTTGTTTGTGGATCACTAAAACTCTATGCTGTGTGTGTGTGTGTGTGTGTATTATGCAAAAATGTTTTGCCTGGGGATGACAGGACAGTGGAGCAAGTCAAGGATGAGGCCAGGAGTGGGAGGTAATTAGGCAGTGAAGAGGATGAAGTCAGAACTTCACAGGAGAATGGAATGAATCCAAACTGGTGAGAAGCACAGGCAGAAACTGTGACCTCACCTTGCCTCACCTCTGCAAAGCCTTGTGCAACTCGTATTATGTCTACTTCCACAAGGAAACCTGGAATAGGAAAAATAAAATAAAACAAATGAGAAGAAAAACATCCTAGCCATCAGAAGTTCTAGTCCATGAAGGGATCTTTTCACTTAGCAAAAACATAAGCAAGCATCTCATTTTATCTTCTGTCTCCAGTCCCAACTTAAAGCTCTCTCCAGCACTACAGCATGAAGCAAGGAGAGGGGAAAACTATGTCAGGATCTCCTTTGTTATTGCTATTGAGACTGTCTTAGATGTTCACTCTTAAATGACAAAGTAAAAAATATGTTTCCAATAGAAATTATTTTGAAATATATTTCATCCCTGTGCAGTCTTCAACAGAAACTGCATATGTTAGCTGGAAAAATGCAAATATGAAAACTTTAGTAAGTATTCTGACAAATGGGTTGTTTTCAACAACCTGGCAAATATTATTAGTAACTCAGGCTTATGGCTATAGAGAAAAATATTTATAACACTATAATAATGCTTTTGTTAAAATGGAAAGTGTTCTGGGCATACTGTAGACACTCATCAAAGGATCACAAGGTTAAAATAGCATCAGCTTGCTGTACCATTAGAGGGCTTTGGTCCTTTGTTTAAGTACTTGTTATGGCCTCTCTCTTGGCTTTCCTCCATAATGTTGCTCTGTGGGGCATGATGGAGAAGCATGGGTTAGCTACAGAACAAGGGTTCCTGCTCATATGCAGCACTAACAGCGCTAAGTAGGTTATATACACAAAGGAGAAGTTATGAAGGTATGTGACAGGAGTGTCAGGAGGAGTTGGAGTAGAGAATTGGGGGTAGATATGATCAAAATGCATTGTCTAGATGCATGGAATATCAAAGAATAAATAATACCATCCTGCAAGAAATTTTATGCTGGGGCAGTGTAGGAGCTCAGACAACCCAGAGAACTGCTAATAACCATGCCTGCATCTGGCCCACTCTGCCTCCCCTTTGTCTGTAGAAAGGAGATGTGAAATTCCCTTGGGGCTTTGCTTTCTTAGTACCCAAACAGACTAAAGTTTCCTGAGCACCAAGTCAGCAGGTCTCACTTGGGAGGAGCAGGGACATAGAGTTCTATAAACAACTGTCATCATTAAACCCAAAATATCCCAAGTCAGGAGAGGCCAGTTTCTAATAGCTATAAATTGCATCATAGATTCAATTTAGAATCACTGACAAAAGGCTTTCTTCTTTTTTTAAGTTCTCATGCTTAAAAACCATTAATAAATAAATTCAAACTTATAAAATGTGTGTATATCATATATGTATAACAAGAAATACATAAACACATGAAGAAGAAATAATGTGACCCACAATCTCAATCATTCACTGAAAGCTATGGAAGCTCAAATATTTTTCTTTTGTTTGGAATCATGTACAATCCTATTTTAAGACTACTTTCTAATATTTTGCACTTGCGGTAGATAACAAGACATCCATTAAATACTATTATATGATACTTTTCCAAAAAATATTAAAGCAATTGCTTTAACCTGATTATATATATATTCATGCTTCTTCCATCTCAGATATTATTTTTCATTTTCTTATTCTCTTGAGTACTCCATCTTAGCTTCATGCTTTTATGTTTCCCATGCCAACAAGACCTGTGTGTTCACTCATGGGCCAACATTTTCTTCTCCTTGGGAAAGTCCAGTCTCACAATAGCTCGGCCTATGACATTGACATTCAGTTACTTGTTCCCTTGCTTTCAGTTTCTATTCACAGAATAGATTCACTTCCATCCACCTAGCTCATTTGAGTAGCTCTTTTGAGGGTAGGTTGTTATCAGGGCCATGGTGTTCCCATTTACACAAAGCCAACATAAAAAACCAATCTCCCTTCCCTAGTCATGTGTCCTAATCTAATCTTTCCCTAATGCCTTTCTTGGTAAATGCTAATGTGTGTTTAGTGAGTATCTGTTGAGAATATGAACGAAGCTGAGCTTTCTGCCTTTGATGATAGAACTTGGTCCTATTGTATAGTCTCTACTTAAATTAGGGATAAAGACCAGTTTGCTTATTAGCCAACTCTTTTGTGTGAGAATAATAAAGCCAGCAGTGGTCAATAGAGTTGAGATGAGAATCAGAGTAAAAGATGGTCAAATTTTCAACTTGATTGGACTTAGAGCTGTCTAGAAGATTAATTAGAGAGGACTCCCAGAGGGTGTGCATACCAGAGGGTGTGCCCATGAGGATTTTCATATCAGTTAGGCCTTGAGGGCCCTAAGATAGTGAGTAGTTTAATCCACTAATGGAGTCAACATCTAAGCAGGTTATGTAACAGGAGTCAATGAAACTGTGGAAGGTGGGGTCCATCTGTCTTAGGGTGACATTTTACCCCCTTTCCCATCATGCCCATGCTTCCTGCCTGCCATTAGATGAGCTGATCCACCATACCGCCTACCATGACAGACAGCAACCTCTTCAATTCAGAGCAAAAAAAAAAAATATTTCTCTCTAGCTTCTCTCAGATGTTTGGTCACAACAGTGAAAAAGTCTAGGACCCAGCAAATTGTGTATAATAAACTCTTCTCTACTCACATGAAAACTTGAATGTCCAAAGTAACTGTCCAGGTACCAGTTCAAGAATCATTACCCTTCTCCCTCTAACACATAGCAATCTGAAGTTCTTAAACTAGCTTCTTCCCTAACCTTAGCAAGACGGTCCTGTAATAGAGATATACCTATTTTAGAATAACTTTAAATATGGCCACACCTTTAATGTGATTTGGAATCTGTGGTACTAGCGAGATGCCTGAAATTTACAATTGATACTGGAAAGAAATATTGCTTTTTATAATCCACATTGGCTTACCAGGAAATTATTGGCAATATAAGTTTGTGTGTCCAGATGGATTACAAATGCTATTTGCCATAGCCAATAACTGACCTAGTATTTTTAAATCTAGACAATTTTTAACATTAGTATGGCTAGTAAAGACAAAGGATGCTGGTTTGTCAGAAAAAGCAAGAGATTTGAATGTAGAGTAGATCATGCTCTCTCTGGAGAGCTTAAAATCATACAACTTCATACATGACCCACAATTTTAGTCCACCTTGAAAACAGATTAAATTCCACAATTCTCCATGATTTCCACCTCCTCCCACCCAACTGTTTCTCATCTCCCTTTTCCTGCTGGCAAATGAGTCTAAGGCCTTACTACCAGACATGTGCTCTACCATGGAGCCATACTACCAGTCATAGCCTAGAGAATTCCTAGAAAAACTATAGACCATTGAATTTAATAATTCCATACTATCATTTAATATGATTAATGTACATTTTTGGCTAAGCTTCAACGTATAATACTTATGAAAATAATGAAGAGGACGAAGCAAGCTGCTGATATTGCTAGGAAAAGGCTAGGGGTGTGCAATAGAGGGTTAAATTCAAGAAGCACAGAAGCTGTGTGCATCTTGATTGTGGTCGCAGACAATAACAAAAGAGAAGAAGATCACAAATTATTAAATTACCTTTGTTGAACATTTTTAAACCTTAAATGAAGCTTCATTATAATTATATATATTTCATATAATATAATATAATATTATATTATAATATACACACACGATTGTATTTGTGGGGTGAGATGTGGACATAGAACACCTACCATGTTCTACTTTTAATTTTTTATTTGTTTTCCAATATGTATACAAATATAGATGCACGTGTTCCACTGTATGTGGAAATCAAAGGACAACTTTGGGAAGTCAGTTCTCTCCTTCCAGCCTGGGTTCCAGGGATGGACCTCAAGTTTTCACTGGAAACCAGTTCACTTGCTGTCTACTTTTGCTCTTGAGCCAGGGTCTCTCTGACCCTGGAATGCACTGATAGGCTGAATATCATGACCTGGGAGCTGCTGCCATCTTGCTGCCTCCACTGTCTACAGTTAGAACTATAGGGATGCACTACCACACCTAGTTTGTATGTTTGTCTGTCTGTTTATTTGTTTGTTTTTTGAGACAGGTTTTCTCTGTGTAGCTCTTGCTGTCCTGTAACTCACTCTGTAGGCCAGGCAGGCCTGGCACACAGAGATCTTCTTGACTGTGCCTCCTGTGTACTGAGATTGAAACATGCACCACCACCACTTGACTCACACATAGATTTTATGTAGGTGTTGGGGATCCAGACTCAGGTCATTAAGTTTTCAGAGCAAGCACTTTACCCATTAAAGCATTCCCCCCAACCATCTATCACTTAACCCAAAATCTTGCAAAAAATGAAAAGACAAATACCAGTACATGTGCACACTTTGTAGCCAGGTTCCCGAAAATATAGGCTGTAAGCCAACAGCTTTGTTAAATCTGAATGTCAGCTGTGGAGTTAAACCAGCCCCATGGCTTGTTTTTTCACATGTGGTTTATGCTTCTTTCAGCTATGAGAGTACATTTGGCAGTGCTGGCATTCTGTTACTATGACAATTTAATGTTAATGAGAATCAGCAGGGGAAAAGGGAATTCATCTAACATGGTGAGAGCTGACCTACCAGCACTGCAGCTCCTAACATGCTATTACTGTGGCTGTGCTGGCACACTGACAGTTCACAGCAATTATTTACCCAGTAGTCATCACCCTTCTATCAACGAGCTTTTGTAGAACTCCTTTTAATCAACATTGCAGTTTATGAAATCCTATGGAGTCCTGGAATAGTGAGAGAGGGAGCTGAAGGGAAAGGTAGGGACACATTTAACTGAAGTCACAGCTGATATTAGGTGCAGTCTTAGACCTTTTGTTTGATGTTCCAGTGTTGGGGAATGTCTGGGCCGGAAGGTAGGAGTGGATGGATGGGTGAAGCACCCTCATGGAGGTAGGGAGAGTGGGTGGGATAGGGGGTTTCCGGTGGGTGGGGGAGACTTGGAAAGGGGATAACATTTGAAATGTAAATAAAGAAAATATCCAATAAAAGGAAAAAATAAAATTAAAAAAACAAGCAAACATAGTAGAGGGAAACATCCTTCCAAAGCCAACATAAAAGTTATTGCATTTAGTCTTCTTTAACATGAATAATGATTTGGTTGCCAGTCCCTGAGTGACTGTTTACTTGTGCCCCTGTCTTCTGTTCTTTAATAATAATTTTTCTTGGTGCCGGAGAGGTTGATCAGTAGTTAAAGGCATTGGCTGCTCTTCCAGAGGACCTGAGTTTGATTCCCATCACCCACACAAAGGCTTACAAACATCTGCAACTCCAGTTTCAGGAGATAGAATGTTTTCTTCTGGCTTCTATAGGCAGCAGGCATGCACATTGTACATAGGCAAATGTTCAGGTAAAACACTCATACACATACAAAAATAACTACTACTACTACTACTACTACTACTACTACTACTACTACTACTACTACTAATAATAATAATAATAATAATTTGATTTTGTAATAAAGGTAGATTTTAATAATAGTCTTATGGTATGTGTGCTGCCAAGAGTCCTGGGCTACTTAAGTTGAAACAATTGCCAGTAGTTTTTCTGAAGAATGGTCTTCTATATTCATCTTTACAGTTCACATTCCTTTGACAACCATGTCTTCTGTACTACTCAGTTCTCCAAAACTACAGTAAAATAGCATAAATACAATACAGTAAGTGCAGTAAAATACCAGAGACCTTATGCCAAAAAAGGTTTCTTTTGTCTCAGTACTGGAGTTCTAGTCCAAGATCAGAGAGACCCATCACTTTGGTCCTCTGATGGGAGGTAGAGAAAAGATGACAGACACACTGCTCACCTTTGTGGCCAGGAAGCAAGAGAGACTGGAGAAGCAGATTGGGTTCCACTGTTCCTGAAGAGGACTCTCTGAATAGTCTAAGGACCCCCCCCCATTATGCCTCACTTTCTAAACATGCTACCATCTCCGAATAGTACCCCACAGACCAAGACTTTAACATATAGGCCTTTGGAACACATTTAGTGTTCCAACTTCAGCACCTATCTATCTCATTCTGCTCTGACCTGCCCTCTTAGCCAATACCCCATTAGAATCCAAAAACATTCACATGCAATCAACATCACTGAGACATGACTCCAATTTTCCAAGAATGGGAGGATTACAAGAAGCTCCCTGGATGTTCGTTCCAGCTCCATCCATCATTCATCTATTTAATAAATATATTTTGAGTGTCCATTTCATCAGGTGTTTCCTTATGCTTAAATAAATCTACTGTTTATGAATCTATGTTTACCCACAATGCACCTGTCACTCATCCTGTGCTCATTTAGTTTGAATATCTCTGCTTTGGTCTGAATACCTCCTTTGAAATTCGTTGTCTTTTTAGTGCTGTTGTGACAGTATTAGGGGTTGGACTTTTAAGAAGTGTTTACAACACTGATGAATGCACTGATGCTGCTGTTCAGGGTGGGTTGGTTTTCGTGGCATGGGCTCCTAGTAAAGTGAGTTTACGCCTTACTCTGCCTCACAGGCCTGCTTGTCCAGCCTGATGCCCTGGGATGATGCAGCATGAGGGTCCTTACCAGATACTGAGCTTCAGTCTTAGACTCCCAAGCCTTCAGAACTAGAAGGAATCTATTTCTTTTCTTTGGATACTACCAATATTTGTTTGAGCCAGTACTATCTTCTGTAGTGCAAGCCTGCCTACAACCCGAAGGTGCTCATTACAGCTGTGAGATGCCATGCCTGGTTTTATGTGGTATTGGGGATCAGACCCAGGACTTTGTACACACTAGGCAAACGCTCTACCAACTGAGCTTCAGACTCAGCCTCTTCAAACTATGAACATTCTGAGAGAGGACTAGAGAATGGTCGGAAGCACGTGCTGAAGCTGGGGAGCTTACTGATGCCTTGAGGCAGCTCTTTAGAACTTCAGATTTTTTTCTTGGGGCCATTGGCTTGGAGAATTGTTTTCCAGCCTTTTATTCTGAGGTAGTGTCT
>NW_022196912.1:48299929-48307973 GCF_008632895.1 Mastomys coucha | reverse complement strand
GAAGGTTCTGTGCCCCAGTGTAGGGGAATGCCAGGGCCAAAAAGTAGGAGAGGGTGGGGTGGCAGGCAAGGAGAAGGGGGAGGCAACAGGGGTTTGTTTTTGTTGTTTTTGTTTGTTTCTTTGTTTCTTTGGAGGGGAAACTAGGAATGGAGAAATTTACATGTAAATAAAGAAAATATCTAATAAAAAAATCAGAACTTCTTTTACACTGAAAAAAAAATAACTTCAGAAATCCTCTTAAGGATTGGCTTACTTGAGAGATAATATGCATTTTCTCAGAGTTCCTGCCCATTATTAATCTTTTTGTTCTTTCCCACAGGGCAAAGAATTTGTGATAGCTATCCTATTTCTATCAAGTCTTCTTTTTACCAAGTGAGATATTTTAACATCCACACCATTTTTTAACATGACAAAACTATTAATCCTACTACTTTTATCTGAATATAATCTAATACCCAAGACAGGGTGCTAGAGAAGCCAAGAATAATTCTTCAGATCTCGTCAAATTGCACATGATATAGAAACAGAAAATTCTCCTCATTCTTCTATTTTCTTATCACTATGATGACATAATAAAGTCTGGTTCTTCCATAGGGAATAGAGGCTTCTTTATCTCACAGTTTTGCATACAGTCCTTGCCAGAATATACTTGGCAGTGTGACACCATGAGGGGACATTGGTCACAGGAAGCAGAATGGTGCTAGTCTTGCCATCTGCCAGCATTCAACCTCTTAAAGGTCCCAGCCCTTCTTAACATTGCTGCAGTGAGATCCAAACTTTTAAGTCATGAGCCCTTGGGGATGGACTCAAACAATATCCAAACCAAGGTTACTGCTTCTGTGAGGAAACACCATGATCAAAGTAACTTGTGGTAGAAAGGGTTTGTTTTATTCACAGGTCCATATAGCAGTATATGTTAAAAGCATTAAGGGCAATCTGAAACCTAGAGGCAGAAGCTGATGCAGAGGCCATGCAGGCATGCTGCTTACTAGCTTGTTCAACCTGCTTTCTTCTAGACCCCAGGACCACCATCCCACAGGTGGCCTCACCCACAATGCACTGCATACTACCACATCAATCACTAATTAAGAACATGCCTGACAGCTGGATCTTAGGGGGGACATTTCTGAACTGAGGCTCCTTCCTCTCTGTTAACACTAGCTTGGATCAAGTTGATGTAAAACTAGCCAGCATAGCAAGCAATCTGCTACCTCATCCAAGTCAGCCTCAGAATAGTCTGTTCTCACCTGCAAAGTTACATAATGAACACTAGAATAATTACTTGTTGAATGTTAGGTATTGCCCAATGAAAGAAAAAATACTTCTGTGACAATATGTCAAATGACTCCCTGCCTCCCCTTCATCCTACAACACATCAAGGATGGAGTTAAACTCTACCTGCTACTTCTTTCATGTTCCAGAAATAACTTGGTGTTGTGATGGTATTAAGGGATAGAACTTGGAAGAATTATTTACAGGTAGCCACCATTCAATCTGACTTCACTCAGTTCTCACCCTCCCTTCAAGTTCTACCTTCCTTCTCATGAACAGTCCAAACACTGTTGGCTTCTCAGAGAGTTGGTGAGTATTTCCACTTATTCCTGATGGACTCTAGGAGGGTTTCTAAAAGACTCAGTAATAAAGGCAGGAGGTACCTACAGGAAGGGCTGGGTAGACCTCCTTCCCTCTGAGTATCTGCTCATCTCCCCTCTCCTACCACCATTCATGTCATATCCCTGACACTCGACACATATAATGTCACCTATTATTTGTGACTTCCTTCTATCCTGAACACAGCTGTGCTTGCAAAGCACACACTTATTTAGCCAGGACAACAACATCCAGTTCAAGCTGTCTGAATATGCACTTTAGAACCATCTCCATTTATCTAGATGATGTCATCAAGTTACCCAATTTCTCTCTCTTGGGCTCATTTCTTTCCCTGAAAGGATTGGAACAATAGCAGCTACACGATAGTTGAATTACTCGTCTGGTACTTCACAATAGTAAGGACATCCTCATAGTTTTTAGCATCTTGCCATATTGTAATTCTTATTGTTATGAATCCCCTCACAGTTATTTTTATTCTTTCTGTCTTTTCTTATTAGTACTATATATAGTTCTTAGGGGAAATTGACTTTCATATTTCAGGGGTTTGGGTTGTTTTTTTTTTTTTAATTCTTTACTCATTGCAAGGTAATAGTAAAAAAAGACTTAGTGGCTGGCAAGAAAAGAAGGAATGCCACAGAGGCATCAAGAGAAAGGGAAAGAACAAATATTACAGAGTGTTTTAGTTAGAGTTGTATTGTTATGAATAGCCACCATGACCACACTAACTCTTATACAGGAAAACATTTAACTGGGGCTGACTTACTGTATAAGTAGTTTTTATTTGCCTGATATAGATGTCATCTGGGAGGCTTGCTTCTGAATAAGATCACCCTTCCTAGTTCTTTCTGAACTCTGGCTGGTTGGTTCAACTGAGCTGTTCTGGCCCAAAACTCCTCTCCAAGCTGACTGATTCAAACCATCTTCTTTCAGCTTCTCACTGAATTGCTCTGCTTGTCCTCAAACTAACTATGACCCTCACTGAACTACATGGACTCATGAATGAACTCAACTCTACTGTACTGTATTTACTGTACTGACTCCCAACTGACTGTACTTAACTCAAGTCCACTCAACTCAACTGACTGAACAGAAAGAACTAACACAATTCCACTCACTGAACTGCCTCACAATTAGCCATCAAGTTCAAACATGGTTGCTTCCTTCTATAAACTAACTTTGCCTACACTGTTGGGGATTAAAGATGTATACTGAAAGTGTGTCTGTATTTTAGCTAAAGTAGTCATGTTGCTGGATTAAAATTCCTCTATCATTTACAGGTTTACAGTTTTTGTTATGGCAGAATATAGAAAGATGTGATCCTGGAGAAGTAACTAAGAGTTCTACATCTGAATCAGAAGTCAATAGGGAGAGTACATTGGGGCTGGCTTGAGGTTCTGAGACCTCAAAGTCCACCCCTTGTGACACATTTCCTCAACAAAGTCAAACCAACTCCAAGAATGCCATGCTTCTAATAATACATCTCCCTACAGGCCTTTGAGGACCATTTTCATTAAAACTGCCACACAGAGAAATGAAATAGTAAACAAAACTAGTGCCCTTAACTTTCAGAAAGCCCAGAAATAATCTATAGAATCATTCTATTTTCTCATCTTTGCTCACTTCCAGTTAGGCTCCCAGTCCCACCAGAATCTCCTATGAGGCTCAGCAGTGGCATCTACTTTCACAAATCAGACAACATCTGCTCATCATCTCGCTTTACCTCGTCAGCTGTACTCAATGTGATGACACCTTCTTGACACTCTCCTCACAACTTAAACGACATTGCAACCTCTTGTGTTAGTTATGCATCTTTTATTTTTCATTCTTCTGACTTCCTTTTCTTAGATATTTCTCTCTCATCATCTTTTTCCCTAGGGATTTTTTTTCCAAAACCTCCTCTCTTCCCTCCTCCCCTTTTCTCACTTTAAACTTTCATAAAACTCATATGGAAGCTTCAAAAATCATCTAGACATTGAGGCCTCTAGCTTGAATCTTCATATTGAACTCTCATAGTGAGTTCTGGATGCATTTCTACAGCTCTACAGCTATGTAATTTACCTTTTCTGATTCTGTAGTAAAACACCATAACCAAAGCAACTTATAGAAGGAAGAGTTTATTTGTCTTATGGTTCCAGAGGAATGAGAGTCTGTCATGGTGGAAGACATAACAGCAAGTAACAGCCATGGTAGTAGGAATAGTAAGCTGAGAGTTCAACCCACAATTGCAAGCATAAAGTAGAGAGAACAAACTGGAAAGAGGGTGAGCCTTTAAACTCTCAAAGGCCACCCCCAGTGACATGTTTTCTCCATCAAGGTCATACCTCCTAACCCATCAATAGCACTATCAACTGGCAACCAAATACTCAAATATCTGAGCCCATGAAAGGGATTCTAACTCAAACCATCATACTACCTTATATTCCACTTTGATGCCCAAACTCAACATCTCTAAGAACAAACTTGGGATCTTTCCCCCAGTGTCTGGCCTTTAATAACTTCCTACTTCAATTACAGACATAAACAATCATCTACTTACACAAACCAAAACCTAAGAAATCTTCTGTGATACCTGCTCCCCACATCCAGCCAACCAGCAACCTCCAGAGTCTCTCTAGTCATCATCCATCAGCCCACAGCTCTTCTTCCCTTGCTTTGTCCAAGCTACCATAAGATCTTACTCCACTGCAAAATTTTCCAAATACTGATTTTCATCTTTCTAAAACTCATCTATATTGTTACTAGAATGAGTAAATCACAACCACACACATACACTTGCACTCACACATGTTCACACACACACACACACACACACACACACAATTACCTGTAGACTAAAGTCCATTATCATGACCCAAGATATTCAGATGTGTAAGAAAAACAGGAAAAATCATTGGGGGGGAAGGAGGCCTCTATTCTGGGCTCTGGTTGAAGTTGGTAAGAGTAGGTACTACAAACTAGTCAGGAAGTACAATGACAGACAGGAACTTAATGTCCTTACCTAGAAATCAGGATGTCCCTGGCTCTGCCCTGACCATCTCCAGATGCAGATTCTGGTTCCTGCTCTGGCCAGAATGAAGGCATGCTTTTAATCCCAGGAGACAGAGACAAGGAAATATCTGAGTTCAAGGCCAGCCTGGTATAGATCAAGTTTCAGGTAAAGTAAACCTTAGGTTCAAGCGTGTTGGTATATCTTCAATCCCAGTGCTCAGGAGAAAGAGACATGCAGCTCTCTGGGTTGTAGTCAGTTTGGTTGAGTCAGTGAATTGAGAGGCACAACAGAGAAGGGGAGGTTATGGCAGTTCAGTTTGTGGAGTTCAGAGGCAGTTATTACAGGGATTGTTTGACAGACAGCTTGCAAAGAGAACAAGCTAGACGCAAGTAGACAGAATGAGCCAGAGTGAAAAGGAGCCAGAAAATGAGAACAGATTGCCAGAGTAAGTTTGAGGCCAAGCAAAGCAATTCAATGAATAACTGAGAGAAACCAGATTTTATCAGTCAGCATGGAAAGGATCTTGAGTCAAAACAACTGAGTTGAACCAGCCAGCCAGAGTTTAGAAAGAACTAGGAAGTTTATTCAGTAGTAAGTCTCAGAGGCGGAAAACATTCTAAGCCGAGATTAGATTGCACAGAGGCTAGAAGCTTCCTGGACTAGACCTAGGTTAGTAGAAAGAGGCAGTATGTGGAGCGCTGCTGCCGTACCTTAAACATGGTGCCTGCCATTCTTCTGCTAAGGAAGCCTAGCAGATGAAGTCCTTATTTGGCAAGAGGGTTGCACCTACCAGTGGTCTGATCTTTCGTCATGAGGCTATAGCCAATGATAGCACAAGAGGTGGTATGGGCTCATGGGCAGTCCTACGAAGGGTATTTAAGCAGCACTCACAGACCATTCCAGGGCACACCTTCTACTATGATGTAACTACGAACTCCTGAGTAAACTGTTGCTGGAAGGAACTGGTGTGCTAGTCTTTCTTCCCTGCTGGTCAGGGTGATTGGCCCGGCACAACTGGTGGCCCGGACGGGGAGTTTCCTGCTAGATTCCCCCGAGTTCCAGAACCGGTAGCAGACAGGGCGATCGATTGATCGGTAAGTGGCCGGAAAGTGGGGCCCGTCAGTGGTAAGGTCCTTGGAAGGAGGCTTCATATATTAAGGTCCTCGGAAGGAGGCTTCATCTATTAAGGTCCTCAGAAGGAGGCTTCATACATTAAGGTCCTCGGAAGGAGGCTTCATACATTAAGGTCCTCGGAAAGAGGCTTCATCTATTAAGGTCCTTGGAAGGAGGCTTCATCTATTTAAAGGTCCTTGGAAGGAGGCTTCATCTATTAAGGTCCTCGGAAGGAGGCTTCATATATAAGGATCTCGGGAGTAGAGACAATAAAATAAGGTCTCCGGGTTGGAGCAATAAAGACCTGGGAAGTAGAGGCTATAAAGAGTAGTGAACTGAAAGTAAAAGAAAAGTAACAAAAAAAGGGTAACAAAAATAACCATGGGCGTTTCGTATTCAATTTTTCTGGCTCTCCTAGAGCTGTTAATGTTAAACTCAGTTTTTTTGACTCTTCAAAAACTGTTAAGATCTGTGTAGAAGCTCGTTAAGAACAAAATGGAAGATCAGCATTGTTTTAAGGATGTGGAACAACAGCTGCCTTCAGCAAGCAGCCCTATGCGGGGGTGGGTGAATTCAGCTTGGGAGATACTAGCCACCTGTTTCTGGTTAATGTTAATCCTGGCAGCAGCTTGGTATCCCTGGGAAGCCCAAGACCTTAGGGAACTAAAGAAAACAGTGGCAGAGGATGGCTCTCATTCACCCTGGGTAGAGACTGCCCTTGAGGGCTTTGCCCACCAGACTCTCACCCTCAGAGATTGGAGGGAGGTGGTCAAGGCTGTGTTCCCCTCACCCATGTTCCTTAAATGGGTGACCTTTTACCAGGAAGAGTGTCGAGTGCAGAGAGAACAGAACCAACATTGTATCTTTAAGGGAAGAAATGTTTCAATTCGACTGTTTAGAACAAATCCTCAGTCTATAGTTAGACCTGTTAGTTCTAAGGTGTATGAGATAGAGGGGTCAACCCGATTTAAAGAGAGCTGCCTAGAAGATCAGAAGTGTTGTAAGACAGTTGAGGAAGGACAGACAGCTCTGGAACAGCTGAAAGAGGAGCAGTCAGTGAAATCAGGAAAGGAGAACTCAGATATAGATTGGTCTGATACAAATGAGGAATTACAAGACCTAATTGAGAGGATAGAGAAAAGCTTCCTTAGGAAGAAGCGGAAGAAAAGAGGGCCAGAGGCTGAAAAAGGCCCCCCAGGCTGTGTACTGTCAGTGCCTCCCCCTATAATCCAATCAATAGTGGAGGTCCAGGACTCTCCTTTTACCCAGAGGTTTGGTGAGTGGTGAGGTCAGAGCGGTGACTCACCTGCCCAGTTTTTCTAGATGCTCAATCCTTCTTTAGAGAGCATCCTGTGATCTTTCCAAAGATTACATCAGCTACCCTTATAGTTGGGGCCTCAAATATGTTTATTGATGGTTCTAAAACAGGCTGTGAGACCTATTTGGTAAACAAGAGCCCGTGTTATGTCAATTCTCGCCGGGCTCTCCTCAAGTAGTTGAACTCAGAGAGCCCTTAATGCTCAGTTGAAAGGTGGCCTTTTGATTTTGAATCAACGTATTGATTTGGTACAAGAACAAGTTGATACTTTATGGCAGCTGGCCCAGCTTGGGTGTGAGTGGAAAATGAGAGACTGTGTGTTACTTTGGTTCCCTATAATAATATGTCTCATGCAACTAATCTTTCCAGACATTTGTCCCAGTATCTTACAGGAAATTGGTCAGGAAGCTTTGATGATTTAATGCAGAATTTAAGGATGGCGATTGTAACCATTAACTCCACTCGTGTGGACATCTCTATGGCTGAAGGACTGACTACGTAGATTCATCAAACAATGATTCATCTTAAAGAGTGGGCTGAAATAGGAGTGCTAGCTGTTGCCCTAGTAGGTGTCTGTGCACTCTGCCTATTTTGCATCTATCAGATGGCAAGAGCCCAGAGACGTGAGAGGGCTCTAGTGGTGTGTGCCTTTCAAGCCATTGAGGCTGGTGTATCTCCCCAAGCATGGTTGTTGGCATTGAAGCAGTAACCACTTGTGTCCCCATAAGTCTCCTAGGCTTGAACAGCCCTTGCACCCCTGGAGGCCTACGGGCATCATTGCACATGGGATGGGTGTCCAGCCTGTTTCCTGGGATTCAACTCTTGCACCTGGTGGGCTTTGCCCATTGCACCCAGTAGAGTGAGTGCCATGGTTTAAGCCTGTCTGCCCTTGATTGTGAGATCCTACGTAATGGAACTTGCTTGATCGAGCAGTAACTGCTTTTCATTAAAACAAAAAGGGGGAACTGTGGAGCACTGCTGCCGCGCCTTAAAGATGGTGCCTGCCATTCTTC
>NW_022196912.1:48298278-48299377 GCF_008632895.1 Mastomys coucha | reverse complement strand
GTATGGGCTCATGGGCAGTCCTACGAAGGGTATTTAAGCAGCACTCACAGACCATTCCGGGGCACACCTTCTACTATGATGTAACTAACAGCTCCTGAGTAAACTGTTGCTGGAAGGAACTGGTGTGCTAGTCTTTCTTCCCTGCTGGTCAGGGTGATCAGCGCGGCACAGCAGTAAGCCTCCAAGATGACAATCACAGCAGTTGAATTAAAGTTACTTTTATAAGACTGACTAGATCATCTCCCCATGCCTCATCCTACTGTCTGCCATGAATCCTAAAGAAAGCCTTAAGGTAACAGCTTGGTGGTACCCCATCCCTGAGCACTTCCCTGATGTAGAGGAACATAGCCTCTTTTTTCCCTTTGAGGTTTTCACCTGTAACACTATAATAAAATTACATTAGGGTAATAAGATCACCCAAATGTCATCCACAAAATTTACTTTTTCAAGTTGATGGGATAAAGAATCAGGAAGCCACTGGCCCTGGGTGGCTTTGGTGGCAGTTTATGTTCTGGTTCCCTAGTCTCTGGAACAATGCACACTTGGGGCTAGAAAGCATCTTCCATTCTCTGGTACCCATCTGTTTTCTTCTTCCCAATTCAAAGTCTCTGACCAGATGAGAATCAAGGATCTCAGCCTAATTAACATTGCTATGAGGATTTCCAACATAGAGACATTTCTTCCATATAGAAATACTTTCCAATAAGGATGCTAACATAGCAATAATTCAAGCATAAGGAATGAATACAAATGACCTTGAACAGGTCCTCACTCCTCATCCAGATACTTTGAGAACCTCACAAACAAGATGGTTAACTTAGCCTAGAAGATTGGAATACACAAAGTACAAACCACAAACCATAAGAAACTCAAGGAGAAGGAAGATCAAAGTGAGGATACTTAGTTCCTTCTTAAAAGGGGGAACAAAATACCCATGGAAGGAGTTGTAGAGGCTAACTATGGAGCAGAGACTAAAGGAAGGACAATTCAGAGACTGCTCCACCTGGGAATCCTTACCATATTCAATCACCAAATCTAGACACTATTGTGGATGCCAACAAGTGATGAATGACAGGAGCCTGAGATAGCTGTCTCCTGA
>NW_022196912.1:48242487-48297691 GCF_008632895.1 Mastomys coucha | reverse complement strand
TGGGAAAGGAAATATTATAAATAAGAAAACATCTAATTAAAAAAAAAAACAGTGAAGCTATCCTCCTTGCCTGCATCCCTGTGACCTACACTGTTAACAGGGAGGGTAGCCTACTTATCTGCATTCCTGTGACCTAGACTTTACCTTACGAACAGTAAACCTCTCAGGTGCTCCCCAGGAACCACACTGTAATTTCATTTAAATTCCTTAGCAACCAGTTGATGATAATAACTAGAAACCATCAAAAATCCTACACATGACTACTGTAAAGACAATGAAGTGTGACTCTCTCCTGAGAAGCCCATACCCACACTTGGGTATGTCTTATTCTTTGCCTGAGTGCCTCTCTATTAACCCTTGTACTTAAGATCTACATTTAAAATGTCTTCTAATAAACTCCAACTTTGTTTCATATTGACTTGTCCTGAAATTCTTTTTGAAGCGAAGCCAAGGATCTGGCTTTACCTGAGTGAAGGAAGGTCTATGAAAAGGACCAAAGGGCTGCTGGCAACAGGCAGGTGAGTGTCCTGCAGTCACTGATTGGATGATTTTCCCTCCAGACCTTTCTGCCACCTGCCTCTTTGATCTCCTTGTGCTAGCTGCACTGGCCTTTCTCCCAGTTCTCTGCTAGAGAAGCCTCCTTTAGACCTTTGCATATGTGACCCCCATCTCCTGCTGCATGAGCACCCCTCATCCAGCAATGGTGGATCACCAGGCAGCTTACGTCAGACCTCCGTCCAAGGTTCTCCCAGGATATTTTACCACAATAGTCTACTAATTCTCCTTTACCACGTACACTTTCAGAAAATATTATACTTTTACTCTTGAGAACTTCAGCTTGGGGTTTTCATCCATGTGATGTGACTGTGCTATGACATTGAATGGTTCTAACCATTGTTTCTTCCTGTCTGGGTCAGTGTCTGTCTCTCAGTAGAGTGCCGAGAATGCTTGTGGGAAGAGAATGAGTCAGCAGTTACTTTATTCCCCTCTAATCATCTAAATATCATTGGCTTTGTTTTGTTTTGTTTTGTTTTTACTCTTATCACACCTTTTATTTATTTATTTATTTATTGCTAGACAGCAACATTCTAGACACATCCTATAAGTCTGTCTTAAAATATTATTCTCTCTTCACTCAGAACATTAAGTAACTTTTTCATCCGAAACACCTGGCGCATGGTTTGGCTGAGGCTGGACTGCTTTCATAACATGTTTTCAATGTTTTTCTGAGGCTTCATCAGGAATGCAGACTCCTGGACCTTCCACTGGGCCAAAGAATCTGCACACCTCTGGGTGAGGCCAAGATTGGAAAATTTTTACTTTCCCTCCTTATACATATGGATACATTGAAAATCAAAATCCCCATTAAGTGTTTAATCCCCAGTCTCAGACAATACTGACTCCTGCATCATTTTTTTCTATGTGCCCTGCAATGTTACCACATAGTTCCATTTGTCCTTAGACTATTTGTGTTCTAGTATCTTCTCAGTGTTTGGGAGTTAGGTAAAATAAGTAAGTAAAATAAGGGCTACTTGAATATGACAATAGTGTGACAAATTGATCTGATAACTGAGATAGCTATGAGTATCCAGTGGGTAGCACACACAGCATGGAAGTGTGGGACGAAAGGATGACTTATGCTCTGGCCCCAGCAGGGCAGAGCAGCTTAGAGTATCATCATCTTGAGATAAGTATGCAAATTAAAACATGTACGTTTTGTTTGTTTCCCCTAGTATTTCCCATTCAATATTTAGGCCATGGATAAGAGAGACTCCTGTGATCTTTTCTGTCCCATGCTTCCACATGTAATGCACACCCCCCCCCCAAAAAAATAAACAAAAATCTTTAAAAGAGACAAAAATAGATAGCAGGAACATGTAGTTTACTTTTGAAACACAACTGGCTAGACTCGTGGGCTACAAGATTAAACAATGTCTGGCAATGGAGAGATGGCTTAGCTGTTAGGAGCATGTACTGCTTTTGTAGAGAACCTGAGTTGGTTCCTAGCATGCACATCAGGCTGCTCCTATAGTTAAAGCTCCAGGGAATCTGGTGACCTCTTCTGGGCCTCTGTGTGCATGGGCACATACCCTCATTCAGGGATATACATAAGCCTATAATTTAAAATATTAAAATAGTAAATTAACATCCTTCATTCTTTTTTGAAACAAGGTCTCACTCTATAGCACAGGTTAGCCTTGAACATACAGTAAGCTTCTTTCTACACCTTTCTAAGTACTAGGATTAAAGGCATGGGATACCGTGTCTGGCTAACATTTTCAATCTTAATAATATGTAGGACCTAGAAATAGTAATGATAGGTCAAGAGCAAATATGGTTGAAGCTGAATTTTATTAAGGCCATTAATGGTGTAAGGATATGAATTGCTTTGCACACTGTCCTGAACATAAGGCTTCCCATATTTCATACATTTCTCTCCTTTAGTTTCATCAGTTCAGAGGCCTTAGTAGGTCAGTCATTGTAGTGATTACTCTCCTCTTTCCATGGTCAGTAAAATTGCACAGGTGTAAATGCTTGTGCAAGTGCAAGGGGAACATGGGACATATCACTTCTTCTTAAGGACAGGCCCATTTGCAACACAGACTACAATTCCCTGGTTTCTTATGAGTCCCCCAGCTTCCTTCGTTTTCTCCTTCTAGAACTCCTTAGAATTCCACAGAAGCCTCTTTCTTCCTGGGTATAATTCCATGTAACAGAAGCCCCAGGAGGCCATGGCTGTTCCTTTGGTGGGTACATAGGGGACAGATGAGCTGGAAAGTAAGGAAAAACATGTTACTGCTCTCTTGCTTCCATGGAAACCAGAATGCTACAGAAATCAGTCTCTTAGCCAAACATCATCTACTTGTCAAATAATGAAAGAACAAAAGCCCATGTACTTTTTGAAAGGCAGACAAGAAGCTCAATCCCCAGAGACGCGTCAACGGTGTTGAACTAAAAAACCCATTTCTGCCAAGCTTGGTGCCAGCATTTACCAGACCATTTAAGGCAGTCTCCTTTTCACTACCCAGGGATGGTAAATGGTACCAAAGAGGGGCTTAGAATTGCTGGCTCGGTAACAGACTAGAAACCTGACTTCCTGCAGGCTTTCCATACCCCAGGGCAGCCATATCATGTATCCTTACTTTCATTTGCTTGTTTTGTACAAAGGCGTTGCTTAGGGAGTTGATGTTACTTGAAGAACAAGAGAATGTGAAAGTCCTCAGGATGTGTACAGTCTATAGTCCCAGAACCCAGAGGCTGAGCATGAAGATATTCAGGGTAATTCCTCACAGATTAACCAGATGTGGGGCCCTGTGATCTGAGCAGGGTGATCTTGAGATGGCGTTGCCTCATGGCAGGATGAAGTACAAATTATGTGAGTCCAAACGTCACATGATCAAGGACTGAAAGAGCCAGGAGGCCTTCCCAGGATTAAGCACATGGAATCCATGTGGCTTTTTCCTTGACAAAAGCATATGGCTCACCAGGCTTCCTTCCTCTAGGATAAATGGCTCTCTACTGTCCGAGTACCTAACATCTCTAAGGGTATTCTGATTGTTTTGATTTTGTTTTCTTTTTTTCTGTTCTGGTTTACTTCCAATATGAAAATAACTGAACCTGAATGTCTTAGTTACTTTTCTGTCACTGTGATAAAATAACATGGTCAAGGCAATTTATAGGACACAGCTTATTTTGATTTGGTCCAGAGGTGGTCCCATGATGATAGAGGTGGCAGGGCAACATACAGCCAGAGTGGGGAGATGAGAGATTGACTAGAGCTACAACAATGAGCTGAAAGTATGGTGCAGCTGCCCACACTCAAGGCTTGCCCCCAGTGGTGTACTTCCTGAAGCTGTCCACATTCAAGGTCTGCCCCCAGTGGTGTACTTCACAAAGTTGCCCATACTCAAGGCTCACTCCCAGTGATATACTTCCCCTAACAAGGCTGTACAATACTAAACCCCTCCAAAGAACACCTTAAGGGGGACATTTCTCATTCAGACGACCACAGAAAGTTATTCTTGTTTTCTATAACATGCTCAACAGTATACAAATGGAGCACATGGTAGAGGAAATCTGTCATGGTTTTATCTAAGGCAGAACAGGATAGATAGGCCATTCACAAATGTTCCCCTCTCTGTGACATTTATACACCGGTATACAAGGCACAGGGTATCTTGGAGGCAGCTGTCTATTGTTGCCTTGACATATAGAGAGAACACCAAGCACTTTTGTGCTCTTGTTTCCTGCTTTTGTGGAGGGCTGAGTTAACACTCACCAGGTTTCTGGCTGATAGGAATGATATTCCTAGTGTCTCTGTTGCAGCCCTTCCTATAGACAGGACTCAGGCCATAGAAGACTTTGATTTTGAAAAACTGTGCTGTATATTCCTTCAGAGTTTTGTTCTGCACATAGATAAATAACATGTAAGACAAACAATCAAACAAATATAATGCTGCACTGCAGTTCTGCCTTTTCCCAAATTCAACTTTCTAATTTAAAATGTATTTATTTCTTTTGTTTTATATGTATGAGTGTGTTCCTTGCATGGGTGTATTTGTACTATATGTGTGCCTGAAGCTCACAGAGTTTAGAAGAGGTGTCTCATATCCTGGATGTAAGTGATGGGAGCTGAACCTGGCCAAGTCCTCTTAACCACTGAGTCATCTCTTCAACCCCAGCTCTGCCTCATAAGAGAAGGAAATACTAACACAATTAAGCCAAGGTCTGTGGTATTGATGTAGTTGTAGGCTTTTGAGACCTCAAAGTCCACCCCCTGACACACACTTCCTCCACCATAGCCACACTTATTCCAAAAAGGCCACACCTCCTAATCCTTCTAATAATTATCCTTTCTCAAATAATGCCTCTCCCTGATGGGTAAGCATTCAAATATGTGCGCCTTTTCCTATTCCAACCACCACACAAGTCATTCAGACTCCTCTTTCAGGGAAAGTCCTGGGAAGGGTCCCATGGTCAGCCTCTAATTCTCAGTCATGTCAGGATGTGCCGAAGTCACAGACTATGGCTTCACTCAGAGCTATGCCTTTCTGGGAATCCTACGCTATATCCTGCTCCAGTCGGAATGACTAGGCCATTTAGGCCTGATACAGGACAATTCTGATAGGCCATTTTAGCTCTAGACTTCCTTAGAGTTAGGTGAAGCTGACATTGAAAAGGGGCTACATGATATAGTGTTAAGTGATAAGACTAGTTTTGGGAATTTTCCATTTGTTTAAACTATAATTTCTGCCCTGTTTTTGTTGATTTTTTTGTTGTAGGTAAAATAATGACCTCACCTCACACCCAATAAACATATGCATATCCCAGTCTCTGACACTTGTGAGTGGGTTGCTTTCTATGGCAAAAACAAAACAAAACAAAACAAACAACAACAACACAAAACAACTTGCAGAGGAGATAATGTTGAGAACCATGGGGTGATGAGGTCATCCTTGGTGGTCCATGAGGGCTTACATCATCATAAAGACTTTAGAGGGATGATTCAGGAATGTTAGAGTCAGGGAAAGAAATGTAGACAGAAGCAGACTACCCAAGCACTACTTCAAGCAGTGGGAAAAACTGGCTTGAAGATGGAAGAAGGGCCCATGAGCAGGGACAGGAAAGAGGCCTAGAAACTGACTAGACAGGAATGGCTTTCTACAGAGCTTCCTAAAGGCGCAGCCTTGTCAACATCTTAATTTTCCCATAGTGAAACTGACTTTGTGTGGCTGACACCCACAACTGTAAGATAGTAAATGTGTATTATTTTGAGCTACTGAGTCTGTGGGAAATTCTTATAGCAGCAACAGGAAACTCACACAGCTTTGTATTACTCAACTCTACATGTTCCTGTGAAATCCCAGAGTCAGTTAACTTATAAAGAGCAGAGCTTCTTGGAATTCATGGTTCTGCAGTTTCCAGTTCAACCTTGAGTGGCCCATTGCCCCATTATTCTGGACCTCTGGAGAGAAATGGGCTCACATTATTATCAGGAACCAGAGATACTGAAAGGCTAGACCCTCTCAGTTACTTAAAAGTGCAGGACTGCCACTAGGATCTACTTCCAGGCTTGTACCATATGACCTCTCCCAGGTCTTTCCCTGAAGGAGGAGTCTGAACGGCTGTATGGTGGTTTAAATAGGAATAGGCTCATATATTTGAATGCCTAGTCATCAGGGAGAGGCATTATTAGAGAAATACCTGTACTAAAGTTACAGTACTCGTATTGAAACCAGCTCCCTTTTTTCTAGCTTCCTAAATAGGCTACAGGTCATACTCATGGAACTGAAGTGGCTACTTTCAGATGAAGGTAAAAGGCCAAGAGACACAGAGAACTTGCCTTGACATCTCTGAGTCACCAAACTGATTTCAGCAATTGCCTACCATTGGCTCCATCATCTCATTAGACAAACACTTCCACTCCTTCCCTCCGTGCTCCCTGCTGTCGCTGCTGCTTCACTGCACAGCCAAAGACATTTGAATCTAGTGCTGCTGTCAATGACAGTATGTGGTAGAGTCTATTGGTCATTATGGATATTCATATTATATGTTAAGTCAAAAAAGCATGCATATCTGCAACATATCTGAACTCTGATCCTGCACATGAGTATCTGACTTATTCACATAAAAACTATTTCTAAGGTGATATCTTCAGATGTCAAAATATCTACTTTGCAGACATTATTTAGCTTCTCTAGTATGTTTTTTAGAAATAGAAATAAGCCAGGTCTTCAGTGGTTTTTAAACAAGAAAAAAAAGAACATCCCTATATAGTCCCAATGTGGTCTGTGGACAAGCTGGCAACAGTCTCCGCTTATCTGTAAGGTAGCAGAGGAAAAGAAAGGAGGAGTGGTAAGTGGGGGTCTTCCAGTGATAGTGGGTATGGCCCAGCCCACACAGGCAGAGATGAGGAATGTGAATGCCTTTAGTTTACTGGGGCCACAGGCATGATAGCATGAGCATCCAGAGAAGATTCAAAGACAACCTATGGTGAATCAACAAACAGTATAGGACATTTACCCAGCTACATACAGTGTTCTCTCACCCTCTCACTCTTTATCTGTACTTAACCACAGTCTGAAATATTAAGTGGAAAATTCCAGAAATAAATAATTCACTAGCTCTTAATTACACCTGCTCCTAGACATGTGATGCAGTCTCACATGGTCCCATTCCTTCCAGTGGTGGCCATGAATGGTCCTCATCCCCTTGTCCAGTGTATCCACGCTACATGAACAAACCTTCTGATTAGACATTTAGTAGTCATCTAGGTTAGCAGGTTATCTCTGTAGGTGTTGCAGAGTGTGGACCCACACTTCATTACCATCTAGAGTCTAGGTATCGATCAATGCCTTAGGACAAGCTATAGACAAGCAGGGACTAATGTACTATAATGCTTCCAATGACAACACTTTCCAAAGGTCACCTCCTTCAAACCTTCCATGCTTTACTTTTCTTCACAGCACCTAGATAACATGCTATAAGTTTTTATTCTTATCATCCAGCTTTGTCCACTAGAACCTAAATGCTATGAGAAAAGGCTCCCTAATTTAGCATCTATCCTTCTAGCACAGTGCTATGACATTATTCTCTGCAATGTTCAGTGAAGTAATAAAGCATGAAAAGGTATGTATGGTAAGATTTCTTATAAAGGCTCATGTTTTAGACTTTGCAGACCAAGAAACAAAACAGAGGACACTGTGTAGGTACTTACATAACAGCTATTTTTAAAATGTAAAAACATTTTTATCTTGAAGGCCATATAAAAGTAGGCAGCAGGCCAGATCCTGTCTTTAGCCCTTCATTTGCCAGCTCTTAAACTCTAGAGGATTAACTACTCAACAAAAATGTAAAGTTCACTTCAAGTAGTCTAAGTCTCACAAATCATTCTGGTAACATTCAGAAACTTGGGAAGTCATCCAAACCGTTCTGCATCTGTGTAGAATATTGGATGCCATTTTTTTATAGCTAAATGTTATGAGGTATACCAGGTTGTATCGGACCCTAGTAGGTGTTTATTATTAAAGACGTTCTCTGTGTTTCATATAATATAAGGAACTAGGGGCCACAGTTAGTTAAAATATAGCAGCAAGCAGGAAATACATGTTAATTCTTTAAGAAAAAGACGCAACCAGATATAATTTACTTGGAAATCTGAATCCTGTGTTTCAAATTTGCACACATTTGCACACATGGGAGCATATTACAGACTCTATCATCCTGATTCTCCAATGGCTGTGTGCATATATTATGAGGAATCTTATCTTTTTAATTGATAAGAATGCCTCTAAAGTTAATCTATGATCCTATATGTACAGGCATCTCATTGTTTTTAACTGGAGCTTGATGCCCTATAGGATATAGCTGCCATATTCAACTCACTGCTTCAGAGAGAGTTTCCAGTCCCCTGTAACATCAAAACACCCTGATGGACAACTTCACAAAGTCTCCTAGTAGACTTGGAAAATATTTTCTCAGAATGTTTCCCCAAATGGGTACTCTTTTTATATTACTATTAGTGCCTGTGGGTTCTCCTTTCTGTGCAAACTTGGTAGTGCTTGGCTTTAACCTTCCCCTGATCAACACCCTCAAGAATGTGAATCATGACACATGATTTTACTCTATAATAAATTAGCCCTGTTGCTTTTAGACATTGTGGCATTACAGAAATGTGGCAGAAATGTGGGGGAGTGATGCTGCTTGTTGCATGGCAGCCAGGAAGTGGAAAAAAATAGGATGAGAGGAAGAGTCAGAGAGATAACACAGTATGTCCTCCATGGTCTACTTTCTCCAATGAGAGACAATCTCCTACTAGTCTGTATTTTTATCAGTGAATTGATCCATTGATAGAGCCCTCACAGTTCAACTTTCTTTGAACATAGCTGTGAAATTAAAACTCCAGCACCTAAGCCTTTTGGGTGAACCTTTCATGGACAAAATATAATACATATTTACAATTTTTGCTCATTTTTTTCTTATGTGTTCCTAATTTTCCTTTGTTCTTTTAGAAAGTTCCTGGCTGATTGATAATCTTTTGGCATTTTTTGAGGCAGGATCAGAAAACCCCTTGGAATAAAAGATGGAAGAAAATCTTAGGCTGGAATCTATAACCTGTCATTCACTAAAGGTGCCTTCCTTAGCCTGTTGCCCATTGAAAGTAGAGTCCTTAACTGCCCCTGTAGACATTAGTGGAATGTACAGTTTAACCTCCCTGTAGATGTTAGTGGAATATGCAGGGTCCCTTAGCTTTCTAACTCTGTGTGCAAGAATGAAAAGCTACTGGGTCGTACCTGGCCCCAGGATGTCTCCAAAGAAGCAGAGTGGCCACTGATCCACGTCTCAACCAGGAGCAAGAAACTCTGCTAAAATGCATGGAACAGATTTCATAAGGAATGCCATCCTTGTGACCCGTGGGAACTACCAGGCTCCAGAGTACTTCAGAGACCAGATAAAATACTTGTTCTGTACAGCAGTAGGTCGTATGTGCCCTTCGCCTTGGCCTCTGTCTTTTTCCATTCAATAATGCCTATAATGTTAATTTTCTCTGCATTCCTATTGCTGGCAGTACAGAAGTACCACACACCTGCTATCAGTTTGGCATATGATAACACATTTCTCCTGCATAGTCTCTCATGCCTGCCTTTGATGGCCTTCAGCAGCACACTTAAACACTGATTTTGAAACTGCCAAATTTTATGCTTTTGTTGGTTTTTGTTTTAAATGGATGCACATGAAGCTGGAAGATGGCTGTGGTTTGGGGGGAAGGAACTTAAGGAAAGCTGAAGGGGCTGTAGTGGTAAGCAGGAGAAAAATACATTATATACACACATGAAATTCCCAAGGAATTAATAAAAATTATATTTAAAAAGAAACTTGGAAAGGTGGCTTGCAGTTGAGGGTGTTTGTGGTTTTTATAGAGGACCTCATTTTGGTTCCTAGCATACCCATTAGGTGGCTCACAATCATCAGCTCCAAGGGATATGGTGCCCCTTTCTGGCTACCTGCCCTCACTTTTACACACACACCCATAGTTAGAAATAAAATAAAGTCATAAAAAAGAAACTCTTTGTCACTCAGAAGTAATAACTATTCTCCTACCTCTCCCTTCTGTGTTAGTTTGATCGTTTGCTTTTATATTTAGAGTCAGAGTGCATTAGTTGTCTTCAGTGTCAATGTAAGGTCATCTCCAGATACTAGGTACATAAATACAATGTGTTTTTCATTTCAGCACTTTAGTCTACTTGAAAATACCACATTATGTTTAAGCTATCATTTCATCAACTGTTTTTATACCGAAAATTTTAAATCTTTCTTGGATTTTCCTGTTACTTGTCTTTATAGAACTCTGGTCTTTCTTATACATATCAGAGACAATTTATCTTCTGCCTTCTCACCCTGTCCCAAGCCCCTTAAGACAAAAAGCTACACTGAGGTTTTCATTTGAAATTACATATGAATTAGGGAACTTAATTGGTATGTAATGTGTTATGCCATCTCATCAATGGAGTGTTGCAAACCTCTTCTGCTTCTTTCCTTTGGATGAAGTCCTGGATCCAGATCGTCTAACAATCAGGGTTTGGCTGGCAAGATAGAAACTGCTGGAGATGCTTCAAGTATGAAGGAATTTAATCCAGTAAATTAGAAACGTATGCAATGCTTGGGAGAAGGGTGACTATCTGGCTAAATCACTCCTGGCTCTCAGGAAATCCAAAGAAGCAGCAGGAAAATGCTGGAAGTCATGAAACTCTCAGGAATACCATGAAAGTCTCTACTGGTGTTGCCAGTCACCTACGGTACCCAGGCTTTTTTTTTTTTTTTTTTTTTTTTTTTTTTTTTTTTTTTTTTTTTTTTTTTTTTTTTTTTTTTTTTTTTTTTTTAGGCTTTTAGTGGCTGCCATGCACGTCTGGCAACCATCAGCAGCCATTACCAGCAAATGAATACTTTTTTTCCCTTCTGTATCTCTTTCCATATGTCGTGCAAATTCCTCTGTTTGGCAGATGTGACACAGAGGTAGGTATAGTGCCAAGTTGGCCACGTCCAAAAGAAACAGATATAGCTATGAGTGCTGGGTGCTTAGAAGTGAGCTAAAGTTTCAGACCCACAATACCTACACAGCTTTAGGTATGATTCACAGAAAGCATAGTTAACTGAATTAGGGATATGGAACACTATTTTACTTGAAAAAAAAAACTAGACATTTTTAACATCTGTAGAGGTTTAATTTCAAAATAGGATGCATTTTTCACAAGAAATGATATCTCTAGAAAGATCACACAGTTGGCAAGGTTCACTCTTCAGCTCCAGCCATACTTTATTGAGCTGTGTCTAGTTCAGTTCCCCAGTTGAAGAGAGAATCTGGACACTGCCCCAGAAGCAGCACTGCATCAGACAAATTGGGGTGAATGGAATTTACTGTGTGAGAGTGGATGACAATTAGAATTATTATATAGCAGGAATCTCAAAGCACTTGTGATTGCAGTCTTCATCAATAAAGATGCTTTGGTCATGGGTGAATATGTAAATTAAAAGAATGAAGCAAATTACAGTTTCTAAAATTCTTCCAGTGCGTCTACATATCCTCTTACATAGTCCCGTGCTGTTCATACATCTCTCTAGAGAAACTATGACTTGTCTGAGATCCCGTCTTCTCTCTACATTTTATTTTTTATCAAGTTGGCCAAAGTCAGAGATATCATTAAAGTTGTCCATTAGTTTGCAGTGTTCTGCTTTGGCCAAGGCCTAGATGCAATAGCTTAATCAAGTACAAAACTGACCGAGACATTAATCATAATTGCCATGGTCGTGATGGTGGACAGATACCAAGAGGTGTAAGAAAATATCTACCAAAGATCACTGATGGGAAGGGAACTAGCTGCAACAGTGTCACAAGTTTTAGGAGGAGTCCTGACACTGTCAGGTGACAAGGCATAACTAGATCCCAAAGCATCAGACCAGAATGAAGACACAAAAGCAGTCAGCAGACAGACAGAAAAATGTTGGTGTTAGGTAGTTATGGTGCATGAGTGATACTGTTGCCAAGAGCACTCATTGAGAGGCCAAAAGCCTGAAAATACTACAAGGAGTAGTTCAGATAGCATAGGGTTCAGTTCAGTCAGGAGAAGTAAGTGTTTCCAGTGCTTATACATTATGAGACAATTTATCTTAAGTACATGCCTGCAAATAAGAATTGTTTTAGAAAACCAACTGTTATTCTTTCTCTTTGTTTCCATCATGGAAAGACAAGCAGATATCTGGCAGGCTTTTTAAAATATTAGAGCTCAACACACAAGTTAAAGTCAGAATGTTTCATGCAGCTGAGGGCTCACATTCATGTGGGGTTCAGTATTTACCTAGATGGACAGCACTCCACAGAGGGCCACTGTTGGAGTTTGAATACAATCCCCGGTAGGCTTATGTATCTGAACACTTGATGTCAAACTGGTGGCAACTCTTGGAAAGGTATGGAACCTTTAGTAGTTGCCTGAGGAAGTAGGTCTCTGTTCTAGAAGACTTATAGCTGGGCCCTACTTTCTGTCCTATCTCTGCTTCCTGACTATAGTCACAAGGTGTCTACAATGTGACACCTGATGTCATCCAATCTTGATGCCTTGCCCACTATGATGGACTGTATCTGCTGGAACCATAAGCCAAAATGAACTATTCTATCCTTTAAAATGCTTTCACTGGATGTTTTGTTATAGCAACAGCAAAGAGAGTATCTACTACAGGCATTGTACACTAGAACACTCAGCGCTCTGCAATGAGGGGGTACTGCTGCTCTTTAGAGACAGAGGTTGTTCCTTAACATCTGCCTTGATCAGACAATATTATTGCCCTCATGACACTTCATCCTCACAACTGTGATGACATAAGTGAACAGATAATACATTCAGAGACTGGCAGATCATGAGAAGGAACAGATGTGCCAAGGCAGAACAAAGGCTGACTTTCTTATACAACAGGGTAGCCGTGGTAAAGACTGAAGGCAATAAGCAAGCCACATGAATTTGCAAGGGAAAATTATTCTGGCAGAGGAGAGTGTGTGCAAAGTTTCTAAGGATTCCATGCATGCTTTTATGTGTCTGAGGGTGGGATGGGATAGCTAATGTGGCTAGAGAGGTTAAAAGAGGTTTAGACCAAAAATGGAGACACAGGTGGCACTAGACTTTGACAATTCTCGAAGGCCATGTTAAGGCGCTTAGATTTCAGCCTAAGAATTGGGAGAGGGGCCAGTTACCAGATTTGGGCTTTTAAAAGATTTTTCTGGCTGCAGTATGGGGAAATCTTGATTGTAAAGGGTATAGTAGAAGAAGCAGTGGTGTACTAGAGCACATGAGCTGAACAAGTTAATGGTTAGGAGTTTGTGAGCCAGTTATTAAACCCAACCATTATTGAAAACTGACTTATATAAGTGTACAATAAATGATAGCAAAAGGTTGTTGTAAGTAATGAAAATGTAACTTTCTGATTACTTTACTGTATTCTACTATTGTCTATGTTCTTGGGGGTCCCTTATAATTTTTTAGAGACATTTCATTATTTTAATCATGTCTATGTTTGTGGGTCTGTGTATGGTTATGTGAACATATGTGCTGGTACCCACAGATGTTCCTGGTGTTGGAGACCTTGGAGCTAGAGTTACAATCACTTGTGAGTAGCATGATCCAGGTGCTGATTATCATTTGCACAAGACAATGGTAATTAATATCAAGATAGAACCTGAATGTGATGAGCAGATTTTAGTCACTGAAACCTGGAGATCTCCTTTTACCTATCTCAATTTCAGATGTGCTATACTCCTATGTAATGATGTCTCTATTCATAGTGGGATTATTATGCAATAGGAACATCTTACTTTCAAAGAAAATTAGAGCAAAAAGAAAATTGTGAATCAGCATGCCCATGACATATATGCATGTGTATTGATTTGTTTATCATAGGAATCAGCCTATGTGTTTATGGGGAACAAGGTCTACCACTTGCCATCTGCAGGTTATAGCACTATAAGACATACACACACACACACACACACACACACATACACACACACACACGAGAGAGAGAGAGAGAGAGAGAGAGAGAGAGAGAGAGAGAGAGGGAGAGAGAGGAAGAGAGAGAGAGAGAGTGCACATACTTTTTGGTTGTATCCAAGACTTCAAAAGATGAAATCTTTATGGAGTTTACTAAGTAGGACTAATGTTCCAGACACCATAACTGACACACTCAGAAATAATGTCTTACCAACTATTCAGACATTCCAGAGTACAATTATACATGTTCATTAATATTTAATATCACTCTTTCCCAAAATGAAGTTCTACCTGAGTATGTCTGATGTCAGAGATAAAATAATAAATGGGTCCTAGATAAGGAAGGGATAAAACACTTTCCTTTAGTTAGCATGTAAGATTCAGTATGTGAGAAAATGCCAAACATATATGTAGTGGTCAAATAAGGAAAAACAGAGTACATGCCAATGACAGTTCACCAGAATCCATTCACACTTCCAGATTATAAGTAAAGATGATCTCAACAGTCACCCCTCCATTGTGCCTGGGAGAAAGAGGGCATTGATTTTCTTTTAAGTTAACAGTATAGTCTCAACATTACAAAATTAGGCTTCACGCCTGAGATCTATAGGTGATACATACCTCTCTTCTGCATGATTACAACTGGATATTCTGTTCTTTACTTTTTTAAATCCCCCCCCGTGTGTGTGTGTGTGTGTGTGTGTGTGTGTGTGTGTGTGTATTTGTGCATGCATACACATGTCCTGTGGCATGTATGCAAAGGTTAGAAAAAGACTTGTAGAAATTATTTCTCTCTTTTTTTTTTATTGTGTAGGAATTGAGCACTGAAACCAGTTCATCAGGCTTAGCAGAAAGCTCCTTTAACCTTTGAGCCATCTCACTGGCCCATATCTGAACAGAGTCATATTTTTTAACCAGTAAACTATATTTTTAAGGGAAAAGGAAAATAGGCAATTATTTAAAGTAGAAAATATAGGTAAATAACCTCATTTTTGCTATTCACAAGGCTATCTTTCTTTCTTGATTTTCTTTCTCTGTTATCTGTCACATTCTCTGTCCTCAGTCATTACTTTCAATTATCACAGCTTTTTCTTTTAAATTAGATGTTTTCTTTATTTACAATATCTCCTTTCCCAAGTTTCCCCCTAAAAAGAAAAACTGTAAAAAAATAAATAAATAAAACAAAAACTAAAACAAACCCGTGTTCCTTCCCCCCTCCCACTGCTCACCACCCCACCCTCTCCTGCTTACTGGCCCTGACATTCCCCTACACTGGGGCATAGAACCTTCACAGGGCCAAGTGCCTCTCCTCCCATTGATGACTGACTTGGCCATGCTCTACTATCCACAGGCTGCTGGAGCCATGAGTCCCACCATATGTACTCTTTGGTTGGTGGTTTAGTCCCTGGGAGCTCTGAGGGTACTAGTTAGTTCATATTGTTTGTTCGCCCTAAAGGGCTGCAAACCCTTCAGCTCCTTGGGTCCTTTCTCTAGCTTCTTCATTGGGGACCCTGTACTCAGTCCAATGGATGGCTGTGAGCCTCTACTTCTGTATTAGTCAGGTACAGTCAGAGCCTCTCAGGAGAGAGCTATCTATATCAGGCTCCTGTCAGCCAGCACTTGCTGGCATCCACAATAGTGTCTGGATTTGATGATTGAATATGGGAAGGATTCCCAGGTGGCATAGCTCTTTTCTTGATAGGCTGACTCTCACCTCTCCTAAAAAGTCTAAGCGCTGAGTAGCCTTGCCTATTTGAGATTGGTAGGATCTTCAAAACACTCTTGAGTACTAGCGGTACCTCACAGAGGACACAACATACTATTAATACCAGAAATCTAACAGACTCAGACCTGTTCCCATCATATATAGAGAATGCTATTTTTCCTTAGGAATTAAGCAATGGCCCAGCCACAATGTCAATACCACATGATGCCACATTTTTCAAGGTCTATGAATCCCTTACCCTACTGAAGTTAGCAAAAGACTATAACATGAGTTGTGCCTATCTCATCGGTTCCTGTATTTGTCATCTAGTCAATACCTCCCTGATTATGCTTTGCACTGGTTGCCTATTATCAAGAGGTAAGGCAGCCCTATCCACCCCAGTGGCTGTTTTCCTGTCTGCAGGGAGAGGGCCATCCCCATCTTCTTGGGTTGTTCTATAATATTTCCTTTTATCAACACTCTAAGCATGATTGATTCCATCTGAAGAGAGGAAGTGTATCAGAGAAAGAAAGAGTTTCTATACTTTCAAATTATCCCAAATATCTTTCTCTATTTGCCACAGAGATCAGACTCATTAAATCCTCTTTACTGCTTTTGGAGTTCATCATGTGGTCAGTGAGACAATAACTCCAACGTTCTCCACATTCATTAGAGCAATATCTCCTCATGGAAGGTATAACTTGGACCCATGTACACTTTTTGAAACCATCAGATTAAGAATGTTGGCTAACACAAGAATTAAGTATGCTGATTCTGAGAGAGCAGGGCTCTGAAGAAATAAATGCAACAGAAACAGGCATGGCCCCTCTGGGAGCATAGCAGGAGACCAGTCCAGGCTACTTCAGATGACTTTATGACAGTCAGAATCTGCTTCTAGAAGTAGATCATGAGGGTCACTGAAAGAAAGATCATAGTAGTTATTTCTGCTATGACAACATACCTGACAACAGTAATTTAGTGAGGGAAAGAAAGGGGCAGGGCATTTTGTGCATGGGTTTGAGGAGATGCAGTCTATCCTGGAGGAGCAGGTAAAGTAGCAAATCATGAAGCATCATTACACCTATGGTTAGAAAGCAGAACGAGATGAATGCTGGTGCTTAATTAACTTGTTTCTTTTTTTTTTCTCTAGTCTGCAATCTCTATTCAGAGGATGGTATTCCCTTATTCATGGTAGACCTCCCTTCACTTAAATCTTTCAGGAAAAGCCCTCATTTGTCCTTGTCTCCTGGGTAAGCCTTTCTCTGATGAGTTTGAAAAGAAAATGGTTGCAGAAATTTTGTCGTTGTTTCCATTTTATCATTACACTCCTCCTAAGATTAGCATGGGAAATAAATTGCCAATATGCAGAACATGCTTTAGAACAAAGCCTGACATTCCACAAGGGCGGTGTGAACTGATCAGCATGGTTTTGCAATTTTAAACAGTCCATCTGGCTTATTTCACAAGCCTGTCCTCATAAGCCCTATTTGAAAAACAAAGAATCAGGACATTTTTCCTCTGGGGTCCCAAATAATTAAGGCCATACTAGCTCACCCAAAGCAAGAAGGCATATCCACTTTTCCTCTCCAAATATTTTATTGGGGATCATATGGAATCATGTTTTTCTATCCTGCGTAGATCACTAGATGAAGCATATGCCTCCAGGAAAGTGAAAATAATGACTGACTCAGGGCATAGATCTGTACATGCTGATCTAGGCATGCAGTTTACTACCGGTTAATCACTTGGAGCAGCCACTGCTATCCACTGCCATGACCCCAAGCTCTAAAGAGTCCTATCTGTTCACCGTATTCAGATGGAGCAAGACCACTTGTGGTGGTTTAAATACGTTTGGCCCAGGGACTGTGACTACTTAGAAGAATGGCCTTGTTGGAAGAGGTGTGGCCTTATTGGAGGAAGTATGTCAATTTGGGCATGGGCTTTAAGACCATGAAGCTGTAAACGTGAAGCCTAGCTTGCCTTGCTGATCCCAGAGTGTTGGAGATACCAGTCATGTGATATCTGCCAACAAAAGCTGCTAACTGGGTGTGAAACCAACTCAAGAGAGAGAAATTTGTTACAGTCAAGAAAACTGAAAGAAATTGAAGATCTGAAGAGTGCTTTGACATCAGACATGGAGATGTAGAGTTTGGAACTTGGCCAGCTGGTTTTCAGTCTTGTTTCAGTCCAGTATTTCCTCACTCTGATCTCTTTCCTCCTTTTTGGAAAGGATACACACACACACACACACACACACACACACACACACACACACACACCATCTTCTTCCATTGTATATTAGAAGTATGTGATCTACTTTTCAACTTTGGTTTTACAGGGGTTACAGTTAAGAGATTGTCCTGAGTCTCAGAAGACACTTTGAACTTTTAAACAGGGTTGAGACTGTTATAGACTATGATGACTTTTGAAGTTGAACTGAATGCATGACTGCATTATGATATGGCTTTAAGTCATAGGCCCATAGGAAGTGGTACCATTTGGAGGTGTTCCTTTGTTGGAGTGAGTGTGGCCTTATTGGAGGAGTTGTGTCACTGGGGGAAGGCTTTGAAATTCCAAATGCTCAAGCCAGGCCTAGTGTCACTCTCTCTTCTGACTTTGTACCAGTCTGGATGTAGAACTTTCAACTACCTCTCCAGCATCATGTCTGCCTGCATGCTGCCAATATTTCTCCCAATATGATGATAATGAATTAAATCTCTTAATTGTGTGAGCTATCCTCAATTAATGCCTTCCTTGATAAGAGTTGCTGTGGTCATGGTGTCTCTTCACAGCAACAGAATGGCACCAGTCAGGGCAGTGACTGAGACATTCACTTAGAATGACCTAAAACTCCCGGGAAATACTATATGAGCAAAGCTCCATGGCAATGTTACTTCAGGTGCAAACCCAAACCACAGGTAAAATTAGCAGAAGGAGCAGATATGATTCCAGCCAACTATGAAACCAGAGAAGCCATGAAGAGAGCAAAGAGATAACTCTTAGAATGGGAGAAATACCTGTGAGTCATACACCTGATAAGAAACAAATATCTAAACAAATCAGGAATAAAATCAACCAGTAGCAAAACAATGAATAAAAGCCTAAACAAGGACTTCTGCCCTTTTGGCTCTCCGGTCGGCACCATGGCGGTGGGCAAGAACAAGCGCCTGACGAAAGGTGGCAAGAAGGGAGCTAAGAAGAAAGTGGTTGATCCATTTTCTAAGAAAGACTGGTATGATGTGAAAGCACCAGCAATGTTCAACATTAGGAACATCGGAAAAACGCTAGTCACAAGGACTCAAGGAACCAAAATTGCATCTGATGGCCTCAAGGGTCGTGTGTTTGAAGTGAGCCTTGCCGATCTCCAGAATGATGAAGTTGCATTTAGAAAATTCAAGCTAATTACTGAGGACGTTCAGGGCAAAAACTGTCTTACTAACTTCCATGGCATGGATCTTACCCGGGACAAAATGTGTTCCATGGTCAAAAAGTGGCAGACCATGATTGAAGCTCATGTTGATGTCAAGACGACCGATGGGTATTTGCTCCGACTTTTCTGTGTTGGTTTCACTAAGAAACGCAACAACCAGATAAGAAAGACATCCTATGCGCAGCACCAGCAAGTCCGCCAGATCCGGAAGAAGATGATGGAAATCATGACCTGAGAAGTACAGACAAATGACTTGAAGGAAGTAGTTAATAAACTGATTCCAGACAGCATTGGGAAAGATATAGAAAAGGCTTGCCAGTCCATTTATCCTCTTCATGATGTCTTTGTTAGAAAAGTAAAAATGTTGAAGAAACCCAAGTTTGAATTGGGAAAGCTCATGGAGCTCCATGGAGAAGGTGGCAGTTCCGGGAAAACAACTGGAGACGAGACAGGAGCTAAGGTTGACCAAGCGGACGGGTATGAACCACCAGTCCAAGAATCGGTCTAAAACCCAGATTTTTAATAGTGACAAATAAAAAGTCCTATTTGTGAAAAAAAAAAAGCCTAAACAAAAGAGCCATCTAAATCCCAACTTACAAATGAGCAAAGGTTCTAAGTTGACATTTCTCAAAAGAAGACATACAAATATCCAACAAGCATGTGAACAGATGCTAAGTGTCAGTAACCAGCAGGGACACTCAAGTTATAACCACAGTAAAAGGCCAGCTCACATCTGTTAGAGTGGATATTATAAAGCAGATGACAACATTAAGTGCTACTATGCTTTGAATGCGAAAATGCCCCAGGGGCAGGTGACAGGCACATCACTGGTAGCAGACTGTCTTTGGACAGATGATTGGATGGTGTAATGGCTATTCCTGGTTGTCAGCTTGACTATATTTGGAATGAACTACAATCCAGAATTGGAAGGCTCACCTGTGATCCAAATCTTGAGGCTGTAAGACACAAGTTTCTGACCTGGATCTTGGCATAGAGATCTTGAGGCATAGTAGCCATGAAAAGCTTAGGCCCAGGCAAGGTAGTACATGTCTTTAATCCCAGGAGACTAAGGCAAGGAGATCTCTGAGTTCAAGGTCAGCCTGGGGCAAAACAAGTCCCATGTGTGGTCGTACACAACTTTAATCTGGGCCACACCTTCTGATGGAGACCTACATAAGGACACACATGGGTAAGTTCACATATAAATGCTGGGACCTAGTGGGAGGAAAGAGGACATGGGTTTTGCCTTTGAAGTGTGTGTCTGCTGATGGACCCTCCTCTCTTTCTCTGTTTCATAGCTGCCACGAGAGCAGCTTTTCTCCATTATATCCTTCCACCCTGATGCTCCACCTCACTAAGGCCCCAGAAATATAAATTGTCTTACTGTTCCATTGCTGTAACGAGACACTATGAACTCTTATAAAAGAAATATTTCACTGGGGGCTTGCTTACAGTTTCAGAGGCTTAGTCCATTATCATTATGGCAGGGAGCATGGCACTGAAGCAGTAGCTAGGAGCTACATCCTGGTCCACAGGTGAGAGAGAGAGAGAGAGAGAGAGAGAGAGAGAGAGAGAGAGAGAGAGAGAGAGAGAGAGAGAGAGAGAGAGAGACTCTTGGCTTGGTATAAACATTTGAAACTTTAAAGTGCACCCCCAGTGACACACTTCCTCAAGATATACCTTCTAATCCTTTCAAATAGTGCCACAAGCTGGTGACTAAGCTTTCAAATCTATGAGCTTGTTGAGGCTATTCTCAAATCACCACATATATCGTAAAGCACAAATGGAAAATGATTATGTGCTATAAAGATGTTTAAATCATGGTATACAAAGTATGGTAAACAATTAAAGAGACGGCAAACTTGGAAAACTTTTGCAAATTTTTAACAAAATGATATTCTTAATATAGTAAAAATTGTATAAATCAGCATTGAAAAACAAGTAGAAAAGATTTAAAAGACAAAATGACAGGAATAAGTCAGTAATCCTATGAAAAAACTGCTCCTCACCTACATGAAAATTAAATAGAAAGTATATAACACATTACTAAAGAATTATTTTATCATAATGAATATTGTTAGTAAATATTTATTTAAGATGTATAATGATGTACTCTGGTAGGAGTAAAAAACATTCAAGCTTGTTTTAATGCAAATTTTTAACTTTCATATGACTAAAACAAATTGCATATTTAGATTTGGTAGTTTGAATAAAATGGTCTCCCAAGGCCCATAGGGAGTGATATTATTTGAAAGGATTATGATGTGTGGCCTTGTTGGAGAAAGTGGGTCCCTGTGGGAGGACTTTGAGGTTTCAGAAGCCCAAGCAGACACAGAGGCTCTTGCTCTCTTCCTGCTGCCTGGCAATCCATATATAGAATGATGGATCTATAACACCTTGTCATCTTGCCTGTTCCCATGTTTCCCATGATGATGATGGACTAATGAAGTCTCTGAAACTGTAAGCCAGTCCCAATTAAATGCTTTCCTTTACTAAGAGTTGTCATGGTTATGGTGTCTCTTAACAGCAATAGAAACCCTATGGAGTATTTCTCATGCATAAAGAAGAGCAAAGTGTCATCTACAGGAGAATGAATATACTGAATATCATCACATTAAGCAAAATAAACACACAAAGACAAATATCACGTTTGCTGTCGTATGTGGAATGCAGACTTTTAAAATCATGAATGCAGAAGTGGGGAGGGGACTAGTGAAGGGGAGTGAGACCAGCAAGAGGCAGGAGACAAGAAAAATGGGACACAACACAAAAGTAATGGGAGGAGGTGAATATGATCAAAGTATATTATATATGTACTTGAAAATCTCATAATGGCTATGGAGCAGAGACTGAAGGAAGGACAAGCAGCCTATATAGCTGTCTCCTGAGAGGCTCTGACAGTACCTGACTAATACAGAAGTAGAGGCTCACAGCCATCTATTGGACTGAGTACAGGTTCCCCAATGAAGGAGTTAGAGAAAGGACCAAAGGAGCTGAAGGGTTTGCAGCCTAGATGAACAACAATATGAACTAACTAGTACCCTCAGAGCTCCCAGGGACTCAACCATCAACCAAGGACTATACATGGTGGGACTAATAATGGTTCTGGCAGCATGTGTATAGTAGAGGATTGCAAAGTCGATCATCAATGGGAGGAGAGGCCCTTGGCCCTGTGAAGGTTCTGTGCCCCAGTGTAGGGGAATGCCAGGGCCAATAAGTGGGAGAGGGTGGGGTAGCAAGCATGGGGAGGGGGGATACATGTTTGTTCTTGTTTTTTTTTCTTTCTTGTTTTTATTTTATTTTTATTTTGAGGGGAAACTGGGAAAGGAGAAATCATATGACATGTAAATAAAGAAAATATCTAATAAAGAAAAAGAAAATCTCATAATGGGTGTATGACTAATAAAAATGAGTAGAAAGCTACCAAGGACTTTCCTTTCTCTGTGAACTGGAAATTCAACTTAGCAATTCATAGGAAAATGTGAAAACAATTCACGTGCAGGTCTATTCATTGACTAAATCGTGCTTCATGGATCAGATGGAAAACTGTAGCAAATGGCCCTGAACAATACAATGTCATACTGATACTGAATGACAGGAAATGATACTAGGCTTGCTAGCTTGGGTTTCTCATCTTGTAAAGCTGATGCTAGAGAACTGTCAGGTTTGAGGGTACCTGGGCTACAAAGTGAGTTCCTAACAACCAGAGCTACAAAGTAAGACTCAGTCAAATGGAAAGTCAGACGTGATTCGTGAAGGAAGCCGTGTGGGGAGAAGTCTGAGGTCTTCTGAGGTAACTCCAAGGAAATGAGGCAAAAGTCTTGTAACCTCTGTTTCCCCATGACAGGGGTGGTTCTGGGAATGAGCGTCCGTGTCCCTCCCAGCTATAGTAAACAGGAGTGGCTTTACTTTAGATCACCCATCGTCTTACCCATCATTACTCAGAATGATGGTTCCAAGCACCAGCTGTCCTCATGAGTACATTTAACCTAAACTCTAGACTCATGTGACCTTACCCTGTGACTGTGTACAACGTGAACTCAAGTGAACTTTATTCATAGGACTTTGACTAACCCTCAGGCTACAAATTGTTTGAGGCCTTGAATAAAGATGGCTATCACATGAGACTTTAGTCTGCCTCATTTTTGGGCTCTACTCTTCCGGGTTCACTCCACCAACTAGCGTAGTAACATAAAACCATACCAATTGTGATATTTTTGTCTAAAACTATTGTGTACACAAAGATGGTGTGCCTAATTCTAAGTGTTGGGGGTGTTGGAGTGGTGAACAAAGAGGTTCTTTTGTTGTTTTTTTGTTTTGATCCTTTATGCACTATTAGTCAACTAAACTCCTGGAGGCTGGGACCATGTCTTACCTGCATAATTTTGCTTGTCTTTAGTGTCTGGCATGGAGAATGTCCACAACACAATTAAACTGCAGAATTAATCACTGAATATACACAAACATTAGCCATGTTATTAAGAAAAGAAGTAAAATCAAGACAAAAAATGACTAGGGTTTCTAATAAAAAATTATTACTAATTTTACTACCTAGAATTACATCTTTGAAATTACATGTAAGAAATGGTACACTGGCATGTGCTAATTATGCATTAAGGAAAAACAGGACACAGAACTGTACAAGTAATATGGTCTCTTGTAGAGCGCTGCTGCCGCGCCTTAAAGATGGTGCCTGCCATTCTTCTGCTAAGGAGTAAACAAGTCCTTATTTGACAAGAGGGTTACACCTGCCAGTGGTCTGATCTTTCATCATGAGGCTGTAGCCAATGATGGCACAAAACGTGGTATGGGCTCATAGACAGTCCTACGAAGGGTATTTAAGCAGCACTCACAGACCATTGGGGACACACCCTTGATTCTCATGTAACTAATAGCTCCTGAGTAAACTGTTGCCAGAAAGAACTAGTGTGCTAGTCTTTCTTCCCTGCTGGCCAGGGTGATCGGCGCGACACAGTCTCTGTAGATGGGAGAAAGCATACAAAGAGATAAAATAGATGATTATGAATAGTGGTTGTTCCTGGATGCTTGGAATTGTTATTTTCTTTCTAATAACCTATAGTACAAATATATTGTTCATACAGTTATAAGATGTTTAGGTTAAACATTTAAAAGATAAAATACTGTAAATAAGGGGCAGAAGATTATATACTTAGTAGCATACTGCTGGTCTTCAAATACATAGATAGGGCTTTGGCTCTTTTGAACCCCATCAAGGGACTGGGCTCTTCTAGAAAATGGAGGATATTGCTAGAGCCTGTTTCATAGGGTCATTATCACAGTTGCTTTTGGTTTATGTAAATGGGCAAACATTTATATAGCACCTGAAACAAGTCTGCCAGTAATAGAAAATAAATAATAGAAAATAGAATACAAAAGTCTTATTTATTGTGGTAGTTTGAATGAGAATTGGCAACAAGGCTCTTATGTTTGGATGCTTGGTCCCCAGTTAATGCAACAGTTTCTGGAAGGATTAAAAGGTATGGCCTTGTGAGGCAGGTGCAGCCCCCCCAGGGGGGCTTTGAGGTATCAAAATCCCAAATCAGGTTCAGTCTCTCTCCATCTACCGCCCCTGCCTGTGGATCAGAATGTAAGCTCTCACCTACTGCTCCAACACCATGCCTCCCTGTATGCTCACAGGCTTCCTCCCACCAAGATGTTCATGGACTAACCCTCTGAAACTGTAGGCAACCCCCCTATTATAATGCTTTTCTTTTTATAAGTTGCCTCGGTCATGGTGTCTCTTTGTGGGGCAGTGGTCTGATCAGGCAACCTGGGCCCAGTCAAGTAATAGGCCTAGGACCCCGGAGCCCCAGTAGGCAATATTTATGCTTGCAAGGGATGGATGGAGTTCGGCTATAACTCCTGGGACCTTGGCTCATGTTTCAGTCCCAACCCCTGCATAATGGCCCCATGGAGAGGTGTGTAAAGCCCTCTTCCATGCAAATAAAGACTCTCAGCCCAAACCAATGAGAGATTACTGCTGTCAAAATCTGAATGACCCCCAAAACTGTATATATATCCCATCCAGGGAAGTAAAAGCTCATGAAAGGTCTACTCCGTTCTCTCAGCCTTTTGTTCTAAGAGCTGTAACACTTGCAAAGAGGTCTGCTCTCCTGAAATGCAGCCTGAAGCTGCGCAGCACTTCTCACTGGCTAGTCTGCCTCTCTGTCCACCCAGCACAACCCGACTCAGTGCAGGGGAGAGTGGAGAAACAGAGTGGCCTGGAAGACACAGCAGAGACTGCCTGCCTGTGCTTGCTTCCCTTCGCAAGGGCTCTTGCACCAGGTCGGCTGGAGATTTCCGTGGAAAGCCTCTGGCACACAGCCCCACAACTCTCCACAGGAATAGAGCAATAAACTAAGGCACTTCTGCTAAGTAGCTACTGACCTATGTTAGGAGAAGGGAAAGAAGTGGGCCTGGTGGCGTTTCTTCTTTCCCCACTTGCCTTCCCTCCTTTATCTCTCACCTCTTTCCTTTCGCTTCCATGTAGGCTCTTCTTTCTTTCAGAGGGAACACATATTAGAGGTGAAGAGGTCATTTATCATCTAAGGCTAAAACAAACCATCAAACACAGAATTTGACAATAGGTGATATATGATATTATGCCAGGTAATGACATTGTGGTCTACAGAAGACCACGTAGACAATTGCTGCCCCTTAGGACAATTTCTCTTGGTGATGACCTAGTCAACTCTGTTGTGTGAATACATATTATGGTGCTTGCCTAACAACAAAATTGCCTAGGAACAAATTCCCTCAAAGTTTGCCCCTGTCATTAAGCAATGCATGGCTGTATTTATAATCAGCTCCAATGTGCTGGTGTTTCTTCTGTGTTTGTTTGTGATAAGTATGAAGGAATAGAAATGAAGGTGGCTAGGAGAATGTCAGAGACTCCAGACTTCTTAGACAATGTCATACTCCCAGGGGTCAGCTTGGCTTGGACCACTCTGAGTGCTAAAAGCTGCCTGTCTGGCTCTCACCCCATTGGATCCTGGATGCCCTGGGTACAAACTGGAAGGCACTGTCCTGCTTCTGCTGGCTCTAGGGTTCCTGCCCCATCAGCCAAGTGTCTGGGGCATCTCCGCATTTTCCCTGCCCTCAACCAGTACCGAGAGATTCAGGGAGTTTCCTCTATAGTACCATAGCTCCAACCTTTTCCCTTCAGAAAGATAAAGGTACCAAGAAACAAGAAAATGTATGTCCTACATGGATTCTGCATCATCTTAGAGAATGATCATTTCCTTTTTCTATAATAAAACATAAGCTGACATTATTACATACATCTACATTGCTGTCTGGCGTAAGCACATTTTCAAACAGTTCACCATAATTTAACCAAAAAGAAAGGAATATATGAATTCAGCAGCCACAATATTCCTTCAGACAGGCCTTAGAATACTGGGGTAAAGTCATTTAACCTGAAAGTCAACTATACAGGAGCACTAAAGATCTCTTTCTCTCTCTTTCTCTCTCTCTCCCTCTTCAGCCCTCCCTCCTTTCTTTCCCTTCTCCTCTTTTCAAATTACATACAAATTGTAGCTTCAGACATAGACTAGGAACTCTTGAATATTGTATGCTTGGACATTAGTGCAGAGTTGCTTATGTCACTCCCTTTTTGAAATGTCATAACAGTGTTGCAGCACTTCCTGAGAGTCACAAACTCCCAGCCTGTAGGGATAGCATCTATTGCCTAAATGGTTTCAGATACTGACTCTGACAAGATTCCTTCCTGCTCATGCTGTTTGTACAGGTTGGAGTTAATTTGTACAGTTGCCCAGATCATTTTCACAACGTGTTTTTTTTCAACGTTTTTATCAGTTTCATATCATGCACCCCAGTCCCCCTCATCTTCTCATCAGTTCATATCTGTCCTTCACTTTGTAACCATTCCCCTCAGAATAAAGCACACATGAATAAATACAGAAAACAAAAACAAAGCATAGAAAATATCTCACCATGGAAACTGCACTATGTCACAGTGTATTCCACAGTATATTCCTCTGTCCACACATCTTCACTTAGAAATGCTCATTGCAATGAGTCATTGGTCTGGTTCAGATTTCTGCCTTCTAAGACACCATCTGTAAGACCCAGACCTTCAGTCAGTGGAACTTACTTCAAGACGCTCTGGAGTGAGACACTGAGATGTAGATTGATGCAAAAGCAAGAGGTTTATTTTCTGGCCAGTTGAGGTCAACCTCCAATTAGTCTCTCAAGGTGAGTGACTAGAAGGCAACCCTCCCCTCAGTGGCTATTACAAGCAATTTTTATACTTTTTAGGGGCACAGGTTGCATCAGCAAGGTTACAGTACAAACTTATTAGCTAAGAATATTGACCTTTAAATCTATTGGCTAGCAAGCATGGTAATACCATGACACACATTTGAACTCTACCTGGGACTTTCCAGAGGGTCAGGCAACTGTCAGTACATTCTGCAGTTTTTCTGATAATTGTTCTTCAGAGCGGTTTCTGGAAAATTGTTTTGGGGCCAAGAGCATGAAACTCTCCCTTGGGGCTTAATGTGCTTTCCTGAAGTCATCTCAGGGTTGGGTCAGAGTTGTTTAATCTTATCACATCAATACTGGATCCTCACCGGGACTCCTCCCAGTTATCCTGTTGTTGTCCTGTGTCATGGAGATCCAGCAGCTTTGGATCAGCAGGACTGGCCCTTTTACAAGTCCCAGTCATTCACAGGTGATATAGATTTTGGGATGTGCCATCTCAAAGCCCTGGATCTGAGCCTGGGTAGTAGCTGTGCTAGTCTGCACTCTGGGTCTCCCTCTTCCTCACCTCCAGTGCAAGCTCTCCAGTGCTGCTCCTGCTAGGACAGCCAGTGTTGCCATCCGGCAGGAGGCAAGGTCAGCTTTCCTTCTTTTATGCCCTCAGGCTCATCTGCACCCACAACTCCAGAGCTCAGCTCCAGTGCTGCCCAGTCAAGGTATGCCTACTCTCCCAAATGCTGCAGCCTAGGAGGGGCTGGGACAGTCTTCCTGCTCTCACATTCTCAGGGATGCCTCATCAGTGCCTTCACCATCAGGACCATCTACACTTCGTTGCCCGAGTAAGGTTCAGGGCCTACACTGCTCTGAGTGCTGTAGCCAGTGAGAAGGCAGCAGCAGCCCTCTTGGCTCCTGCAGATGTTGAAGAGGAGAGGAGGAGGGCAAGACCTGGGTACCCATCCCACTTCATGCCAGATGAATGGTGTAGGCCAGCTCTCCTGGACTCATCCCTTAGGGGAATAACTCACCCACAGACCCTCAACCAGGGCTAACCCTACTATGTTGCTCAGGTGAGGTCCAGGGCCTGGTCTCTCAAGTGCTCCTGCTGGCTAGAGGCAGGGCCAGCTTTCCCGACTGATGCAGGTGGTACAGAGGCAAGTGGAAAGAGCATCAGTCTGGACCTATGCCACCTCACAGCAGATGAGTGCCAGGGCCAGCTCTCCTGTGATCTCACACTCAGGAATGCCTCAACTGCAGTGCCTACCACCAGGGTCATCTCTGCTGTGATGCCCAGGTGAGGTGTAGGGCCCATTCTCCTGAGTGCTGTAGCTGGTGAGGGGCAGGGGTAACTCTCCTTGAACTCATGACCTTCTTGGGGGACAGCTTTCTCAACTGTTGGAAATGGGGATGGGGAATCACTTCTGTGGCCCTGCCACCCCATGGGCAGACAAGAGGAGGGGTCAGCATTCCCACACTCATGCCTTCACGGCTGGCTCACCCATACCTCCATCACTAGGGCCAGCTCCACTGTGCTGCCTGACTCGGGTACAGGGCCCTGTGTTCCTCTCTGCTGCTGCTGGTGAGGGATGGGTTCAGATCTCCAGAGTCCTGCATTTGGTGAAGGTCAGGACCAGTTCTGCACAGCCCCTGGACATACACGTGGTCTTTAGTGGCTGCCCTGATCAGGGACATCCTCATATTCTCTAGTAGTCATGATCCAGGGATATGGACCCACGCATGGCTCTGAGTGGCAGCTCTGGCTGGGACCTCACCATGGACCCAGGTGGCAGGGCTGACCACTCACAACACAATATTCTTCTCCACCCTTGGGTCTCCAGTTCCATCTTTCTTCATAAGGCTCAAGATGCTCCACTTCTCTTTCTCTTCCATCTGACCACCACATACTTGCACACTGTGGTGGCTCCCACAGCAGGCTGCCCATGTGGCTGGCTGGCTCCTGAGTGACAACCTCTGTCCATCCTGCCTGGCATGGCAGCAAGCAGGTGCCTATGGCTGCCTGTGCTATGTGCTGGAGGGCAGGTCTGCAGGTGGTATGTCTGCAGGTCTCTGTTTTCCTCCTCCCATGCTGTATTACCTGGATTTGATTTGATTTGATTTTTATGACTCCTAGGCATAAGACAGCTTTGGCCACAGTACCAGACATTAAGCTAGGATGAACAAAGGACTGCCATCTGCTCTGCCTCTGACTGCTGTACGAATAACACCAACACTAAGGTGTCTATGCCCATTGCCAGAGGTTCATAAGCGTTCTTATGAACCCCTGCTCCTTTGAAGAAGACACTGGAGGCTCATAGTGATTTGCCATATTTTGATAAAAGGAATGCTAGTCAGTGTTCTGCAATCGTTAGAAAAATCCCAAGATCCTACCTAGGTTAGGAAATAGAGAGCCAAGTGCTAAAAGCAGAGGGCTTGTCCGGGGTGCTGAGAAATTTCTACAGTGGGGGACACCCAGCTCAGAGGCTTCCCAAATACCATTCCCCCAAACAAGATTCCAGATTGTAAAAGAGGCAGTCATTAGTGACAGGGCTGGATTTCGTCTTAGGTTGGCATCAACACCACCATGGCGTACCCTGGAGACAGCCAGGCACAAGGCACTAGCGTTGGTGGTGTCTAGGAAAGGGATTTGTAGGGCTAGAGTTTTTGGCCCCCTACCCTAAGCATGCCACACCCTGCTTAGCAGGGTAGCAAGTGATTATTGAGTTTGGGACCAATTAAATTTAATTAAATGATTGAGCTTCATTAAACTATAATCTAGGCTTTTGATTTCCCAGCTGTGGGCTTGGCTTGGGAGATTTGAGTTTTAATGTTTTGGGGTAATATAGAAGTCTGGTTCGTTGTCAGCCAATAGGAAGAGTGTTGGGGAAATTACTCAACTGGTCTACATAGTTCATTTCATTTTAGCCAAAGGCAATAATGTGTTTTATTTGGTGGCCCCTGATAGAGTTTTACATTTCTTAGGAAGCTCAGATTCACAGAGCAAAAGCTGTAGTTGGTTTCATTTCCTGTTTGCCTTGTAACAGTTCTGAACTCTGTTTCCAGAACTTAAGATTTTTCTTCCTCCACATTGTTCTCACAGCTAGAATACTGGCCCAAGCATATGCACTGGCAGACCTCACTGTCAGCCAGATTCTCATTAAGATAGACCTGCAGAGCTGGACAAGTTCTCTGGACACTTGAAAACTCCATTTGTCATTCTCTATATGCTACATCCAGATAAAATAAAGGCACCCAGATCTGGTGGCCAGGGAGGCAACTAGGCCACCATTTTACCTTCAGATGAGTAGACTCTTGGGACCAGTTGACTAGATGATGACTTATAATACAGCTCACCATATTCCTTTTCAGAAGAAAATACAAGTTTCCACTGAGGAATGCCCATGGGAGCTAGTCAAAATCCACAGCCTACTCTGCTGCATGGAAATCTTTAAGCAGCAGGAGTTGGGTAAATATGCAGTATAAATAAGAGGGTTGTCTTGATGAGATTAGTGCTGGATCTCATACAGTTTTGTCAGACAGACTGAAGTTTAGTTTTTCATTTTGGGCATAATCCAAGACATGAATGAACTGAGAATCAAAGTGTCCCCAAGATCAGAGTGGTAGTGATATATTCTTTGTCCTTCTGTACAGGTCCCTTAGGACACCAACTGCTGAAATGTCCAACTCATATATATAGGCTCACAATAGCTACTTGCCTGTGCCTTTTAGTCACCAGGTTCCCATTCTATGATGAACAATGGGAATCCCTCTACATAGTCTGCTTTAGCCATAGTTCATTTTTTTATTGATGGCAAAAGCATTCCTTGGTGTGGAACTGTCCATACATTATGAAGCTCCTACATGATTGACAGGCATCCCCTTTCTCCCTACTCCTTTCCTGTGAGCAGGTTAGTAAGGAACCCTGCAGACACATTCCTAAAGCTGCTGCCCTATCTATATAGGCCAACAGCTTCCAAGGGCGCAGTTGTTGAATCAATGGCCACTTGTACTTTGAGTTCAGTAGATGCTGAGAAATTCCTTTCTCAGAGGATTTTAGCACATCACAGAACTCCAGCCAAGTCTCCTGTCCTTCTTCCCCAGCCTCACAGCATGTGATAAAGCCTCTCACTCATCTCAGTGTGAAATGGAGAAGGTTTTTATCTTTGACAACTAGTAGACTTGAGCATTTTCTCATATTTTTGATGGTCATTTAAATTTATTCTGTGAATTATCTATTTCTTTTATCATCATCAAAGAGCTCATGTGGTTGATATAAACCTTTTCACTAGAATTACTAGTATACTTTCCTATGTTTACTTAGCCTATTGACTTCACTGTTATTATTGTTACTGTTTATTATTATTATTATTATTATTATTATTTTGGTTTTTTGAGACAGGGTTTCTCCGGGTAACAGAGCCCTGGCTGTTCTGAACTCATTTTGTAGACCAGGTTGATCTTTAATTCACAAAGATCCACCCACCTGCCTCTGCCTCTAGAGTGCTGGGACTAGAGGCATGTACCACCATGCCCAGCTTGGGTTTTGTTTGTTCAGTTGATTGGTTTGGTTTTAAAGTCAATCTAACTGTATATTCTTTTATAGTTTCTAGTCTTAGTTTTAAGATGTCTGTCCTAGGACTAGTAAGATGACTCTGGGGGTAAAAGTGCTTGCTGCCTAAGCTTGTGTCGCATATCTAGCTTCCATAGCAGAAGAACGGATTCCTAGAAATGGTCCTCTGACCTCCATATATATATGACTACTCCCCATCCCCACCAAGATAGTTCTTAAGCTAGCAAGATGGTTCAGAAGGCACATGCTAACAAGGTGGAGGACCTGCGTTCAGTCCCTGGGACCTACACAGTGAAAAGAAAGAATCCATTCCCACAATAGCTGTGGTACATGTGCACACACACACACACACACACACACACACACACACGAAATAAATGTAATTTTGAAAGTCTCTTCCACTCTTAGAACATATATAACCTTCCCAGACTCTTAAAAAAAATCTCCATTGTTATTTTTAAGTAGAAAAAATATAATCTGCTTGAAATAGATTTTCTATATTTAGTTGAAAATTCACATATTTATATGTGTTTATAGCCATATTCCAAATAGAGAACTAGTTGAGCCAGAACTGTATTACACATTACATTCTTCTTTGTTGTTCTGTATTGAACTGTCATTTATCCTGGGATTTGTATCTGGCTTGCTAGCAATGACTGCACACACAACATGAAAGGACAGGATAAACAGTCTACCTTCTAGCTATGATGGTGAGAATTTAAGGATCTTAATTAGTTTTCATTTTGCTTATCTGCATGTTTTGACTTTATTTTTCCCCATAAGCATGGACTGTAACAACAACAATGAAATGGGTGAGAGAAGGGACTACAAACAGAACTGGTATTGTGAATTTCGTCCAGGATAAAAACCAGGCTAGCTGGGCACACAGCTACTATTCTTGGAGACTTGAGAAGGTTTCCCCTGGGGAGAAAGGTGATAGGTCTGTTCTTGGAGCCTCTGGCAAATCTCTTTAAAGCCTGGAGATGGTGAATTGAGGCGGGGTTGACAGCACTAGATATTCAAGTGAGTGTTTAATTGATTGGAAGAGCAGGCTGGGCTGAGCAGATGCAATAACTACCAGCGTTCAGTGTATTGTCTGCAACCTGTGAAAAGTTGGAACAGCGCTCTTTCTGCAGCAGCTTAATTGCTAGCAGGGACTTCGGTGCTTAAGACAGTCCCAGGTGGTGATTAGAGAACACCTTCCAGTTATGTGAAAGCTACCATTGACAAGTGCAGCACCTGTCCCTAAGTGACAAGGTCAATTAGAGGTCTGAACCTCCATAACACAGCACAGCTCAAGTGACTTGGACATACATACACCCCACCATTTCACATTAGGGAAAGTGTGTTAGACCAAACAAAAACATTTATTTATTTATTTTTTTTACTATTATGCTCCTCAAAGCCATCAGGCATAATGGGCATCTATAAATTGCACACTGGGATTGCAGCTTGTGGAGTGGAAACCTGGAGGCAAGGTGAATGGGTTTTCCTCACCCCTCTCAGAGTTCAGTAGAGCATCGTGTTTCTGGGCTTCGTACTCTACCCTTGGAGTCTGTGAATGACAAAATGCCAATGTTGGGTTCAGTAAAATTCACTCAAGCAGGAAACCAGAGCTCTATGGAACAGACAGGTTGATGTCAGAGGTCTATAAACCCACAGACATGTTTAACACTGCATGCCCCTGTAGGTGGATATTCTGAAGCTAGTATTCTTCATGTCATGCTGAGACCACGGATGACCCTCTCTAGGTTTAAGGTAACAGTTTATGATCCCGAGGAATAATAAAGTTCACCATCTGGGAAGTCAGCTGTCCTTGTGGAGAGATTATTGCTGCCAATGCCAGCTAAGGCCTCATGGTTTCTGACCGAAAAGTGATACCTCAGGAATGTGGAAGTGGCCCAAGGTGACCCAGAGTCAGAACCAGCAATCTGGGGAGGAAGGACAATGAGGGTAGATTAATCTTTCTGGTTCTCAAGCAGGGTCTGACGTTTGGGACTTCATCTTATCCAAGTTACACACTTTGCAGTCTCTGCCATCTGAGAACAGGTGTTCTTACAGGTCCAACTTGGCCATAAAACAGTAAGTGAAGGTCCCAGGGCTTGTAGCTTAGAGAAGAAATGCAATGGCACTAACTGGAGTACATTCAGTTGGAGACATAGGGCTGGGAGCTAATCTCTGGTGAAATTGGGGGTGCCTTTCTGGGACTATAATGAATTTTCTAAATTGAATCCACCATTTCCCTCAGAAATGGGCAGGGATAAATAGTTTTTCCCTTTCTAGGTGGCTGCTCTGAACCTTCTTGTTCTGTGTCTGTCTTGAGAGAGGGTAGGGTTCACTTTAAAGTTCAGGCTGGCCTTAAACTAATGGTCCTTCTGCCTCAGCTCTTCTATGCTGGTACAGAACTATTTTTAATTCCATCCCCTGAATGAGGTCAGCTAAAGAGTGGGCTTCGTTGTTGTTTTCCTTTGAACTTCCTTGTAGGTTTGTTGTTTGTTTTGTTTTTATTTCTTTCTCTGGCCTGGCTGCTCATTTGCGGTAGAGAAATTTGCCTCTGGGATGTGTTAGGCTGTTGTGCAGCTACCTTTCGGTTATTAGTAGCACACCCAACAGTAACCGAGTCACTTTCTCTTCAAGGTACAGCAAATGGACTCATAGAAAGTTCAGGTGAAGGACTATGGACACCTTGCAAATGGAGACCCCACCTGACCCCTACCATCCCGTCCTCTTGGATTGAAATGTCAGTTTCTTCCCAAGCAAACAACCTGACCTCCCAGTGCTTGAGGAATAAGACTTCTGTGGTGAGGTAACATAGTAACTTGGGCAAGACCCCAACTTCTGCCACCCACTCACTGAGCAGGGCTCACTGGAGGCTCTCTCCCGCTTCTACTTCCTGTGAAACTGGTTTAAGAGAACTGGTAGAAAGACAGGGAACTACAAGGCATGTGTGGAGGATGCTAATGAAGTACAGAAGAGTGTGGGAATTGGACAAAAGCAATTAAGAAGGAGAGCTGTTAAGAAGGAGAGCTGAAGAACTCCACAGTCCTCAGGTGGAAAAAGACAGAAGCTCCTTCTGTCCTTAGCTTGCTGACACAGTCTTGGTCATCCAGCTTCTCCTTTACCCATTCTCTCTTTAGTCAAGCAGGGGAGGAGTGTAGGGGAGGAGCACGTCACTTGTAAGATGCCTCTCCTTGAGGGGAAGACGTTGCAGGCAAGCTAGGAGGCCAGAGACAGATTATTGGTCAATCCAGGGGTGACGGAAGATTCACTCCAGTTGTACGACTGCATCGATAAACTTCCTGTATTTATTTTTGCTATGTACAACCATGTGAGGCTCTGTTTCCTGCCACTGACAACTGCCTGAGTAAGTCAGAGGAGATGTCATGGCTCTGTGAACCAGCCCATGTTGAGTGTGGCTTGGGATTTCTTCTCAGCACCTCCCTCGGAACATAGAAATCTCTTCCCATAGGCAGGTGACCCCTTCAATTTCCCTTCTCACCATTCTTTCTCTTTAAATGTTTCTCACAGGCAAAAGCTGTTGAGCCTTCCCCCATTTCCCCCTTTTTAAGCATCCTTCATTGGCCTTGTTCCATCTCACACAGTTTCCAACAAGTGAATTCATGCAAACCTCACTTAAACCATTTCACATGTGGAGGAACACTGCGCAGGTTAATTAACCTGCCTACCATGACACTCCCATCAGATGAAGAAGGAGCCTTTAAACTCATGCCCCACCCCCTTTACCCTTGCTGTTTCTGCAGGATAGGGCATGCTCCCCTAAGTGTGGTTACATTTGTCTTCCTTTCAGAGAGTAAGCCCCCAATGTGCAGCATTCCAGCTGCAGTCCGGGCTCTAGAGTGCCCCGCCTTTCTCTAGAGATTCTGGCATTTCAAATGCTCCTGTGGCTACCAGGTGCCAACACTGGTGCTTACCACATCTCAGTGGGTACATCTTTCCTATGCCATTTGGTAAGTCCATTCACCTTGTGGCCTATTTTCAGTAACACTGTTTTCCTGGTTGGAACATGCTGCACTGGCTGCTTTTGCATGCCAACTTGATACAAGCTAGAGTCATCAGAGAAGGAGCCTCAGTTGAGGAAAAGCCTCCATGAGATACAGCTGTGAGGCATTTCTCAGTTAGTGAACAAGAGAGAGGAGGGCGTGCCATCTGGAAAGCCGTCTCCAGCAGAACATAGGCCATCAGCTTGGACTCAGAATTTGACTTCAAGTTCTTTGTTTGCTGCTTCCAGATACCCCTTCTCTCAGGAACCCCCACCCCCAGAAAGCTGAGGCAGGTCCTTAGCAAGTAAGAATATAATTGTGGCTATCAGAAGAATCTGGGCCTCCTCTGCTATGGTAGAACCAGTAACAACTGTGGATTTGTTGGTTGACACGATTTTGTCTTCATTTGTCTAGATGATTAAGGGGTAAGCTACCATGACTGATTGACGATGGCATGTGACATAGTGAGCTTTCATTTCATTTGTGTTTAGATTCTACAGCATAGTGGATCTCAACCTTCCTTACACTGCAACCCTTGAATACAGTTCCTCATGTTGTGGTGATTCCCAGCCATAAAATTATTTTTCTACTGTGATGAATCATAATGTAAATTTCTGTGTTTTCCAGTGGTCTTAGGCAACCACTGTGAAAGGGTCTTCCAGCCCCCCAAAGGAGTCTTTGTAGTGCACAGGTTGAGAAATTGCTGCTACAACAACTATTTTTATCCCCAAAGCTCCAGGGAAAACAATAGGTTCCAACATCCTTTCTGGTCATTTCTTTCCCTTTATGATAAATATTTTGCTCAGAATGTAAATTTGTCAAATCGGTGCCTTTAATTTGCTGGGGCAGTATCAGCAGACAAAAATGGAGCCTGCCTTAGGCAAGACATGAGCCGTTCAGAAGGAAAGCCCCGAGTCCTCAACCCCTGAACCTGCCATGTGTATGCAGTGATGGAGACATGAGCCGTTCAGAAGGAAAGCCCCGAGTCCTCAACCCCTGAACCTGCCATGTGTATGCAGTGATGGAGAAAGCAATGACCCAGATTCTCTTCAGCCCTAGGGCCATATTTGTTAAAGGCAACTGAGAGCTGTGTGGCTTCTATAGCTTTTTAAGGTGTTTTGTTTGTTGTTCCATAAGCATTTGAGGAATGTAACTCAGCATGACAAGATCAGCAAAGGATTGATATTTACAGATATGCAAGGCTGAAAGATACAATATCAAAACATCTACATTGTAAGAAACATGGTAGTGTTAAATAAACTGCCTTCATGCAGATGGGAAGCAACATCACATGAAAATATGCATCTATTACAATGGAATAAGAAGCAGCAGATGGGCTTATGCCTCTGTCGGTTGCATACTGAACAACTACATGGTATAACAGTGCTCATTATTCTAGATTCTTAAGAGTTTAATCTTTCTTGAGAGTGGAATCAAGGAAAATGCCTATATAGTTTATAAGGTTGTCTTCTGTGATAGCTTGCTCTGATGGGAATTGATTTAGCCAAGTACATTCATATGTTCGTATCATGTGTCCCATATATCTAAGAGTAAATATTTTTGAACTGATTTGAAAACAGTTATCTACTTCACTTTGGACAATATGACCCTGATCAGGATTAGAATTAAGTTAACACATTCATCAAATGTGTATTACATTCATGGCATAGGGCCTCATACTACAAATACTACCATTCCTATTCACACACCAGAACAAGTCTGGGAAATTCTGCAAGAGGCAAAAGCAAAAGGTTCAGAGAAGACTATTGAACCAGCAAAAGATTCAAGATAACATCAAAGGCTACCAACCATCCACAAAGATATCCCATCTGAAGTCCATAATCTGCCTTTCTGCTTGGTTACTGTACTGGCTAGTTTTCTGTGTGAACTTGACACAGGCTGGAGTTATCACAGAGAAGGAAGCTTCATTTGGGGAAGTGCCTCCATGAGACCCAGCTGTGGGGCATTCTCTCAACTCGTGATTAAGCAGGTAGAGCCCCTTGTGGGTGGTGCCATCCCTGGGCTGGAAGTCTTGGGTTCTATAAGAGAGCAGGCTGAGCAAGCCAGGGGAAGCAAGCCAGTAAAAAAAATCTCTCCATGACCTCTGCGTCAGCTCCGATTTCCTGACCTGCTTGAGTTCCAGTCCTGACTTCCTCTGATGATCAACAGCAATGTGGAAGTAAGCTAAATAAACCCTTTCCTCCCAACTTGCTTCTTGGTCATGATGTTGTGCAGGAATAGAAATCCTGACTAAGACAGTTACCAAGTTCTCACTACTAAGAATTATCAATCCATCTAAGCTGCTTAGTTGGCTAAGCTGCTGATCTAATTAGATTAAGCCATGTAATTGGCCCAAATCACTACTAAGCTAAGGCATGTGTGATTGGGGCCAGAAGTCCCTAATCAATCATTGATCAATTGCTGAACCCAAAGACATGCTATCACTGCTAAGAAGATCTCAAATGAATTAAAAAATCAGCACTGGTAGAAACTTGGAAATAAAGAACTCTGCATAAGACAAACAAGCAAATAACAAAACAAAACAAAACAACCTCCCCCTCTGGCAAGACACGGAGACACCTTTTGGGTGGTGGTGTTCTTATATCAGGAGCAGAGCAGATGGCAATTCTTTGTCATCCTAGCTTGGTGTCTGGCTTGGTGGCCAATGCTGAGTTCATGCCTGGGACACAAAAATAAAATCAATCTAGGCAGGGTAAGGCAAGAGGAAGAAGACAGACACAGTCCTATGATCCCCACCATGGTGCTGGTGGGGAAAGATGCCCACAAACCTGCCCTCCCCCTGACACACCCCCTGCCCCCGCACTACACAGGCAGGCCATAGATACATGGATCTTCACCTACCATTATGTAATGCAGCACTGGAAGAGGAAGACAGAGACATGTGGACCACAATACCACCCACAGACCTACCCTCCTATGCACAGCACAGGTGGGCTATAGACACACCATGTAGCTGGCACCACAGCACATACTGTAATGTGCAATTATGTGATAGACAGGTGGGAGAGAAAGAAGTGGAGCGACTTGAGCATTGTGAAGAGAGATGGAACCGGAGACTTGAAAGTGGAGAGGAGTAGCCTGTTGTGAATAAGGACTGTTTGCACTGTGAGGTTTTGCTTTATCTGTATCCAAAGGGACTGAAGGTTTTAAACAATGATGTATCCCTGTGTCATCAGCCTTGATAGGAGGTAAGATGGTTTTAGGTATGAAGACTTAAGCAGGAGTCCAAGCCAAAGGCAGAGGCAACAGGCACAGAATGAAGGCAGAGATAGGAGGTTCTTATTCTACGTTTAGCTGTCTGTGGACATGAGGGAAGAATCATTATTTTTTAAATAACAGCACAATTAAATGCCTGTTTCAGTTCCCCATACTTTGTGTTTGAAAATTCCTTAGTTTTGAAAGATCTAGGATATTGATCAATCTAACTTTATAGGTTTCCTATCCTGGAGAAAAACTAGTACCCATCAAAAGGACAAGCTGTCATGGATGAGACACAGAGATAGTTAAAGGTAAGTTCCCACCACTTACCTGCCATGAGGTGGTGTTCAAGGGTGATGCCCTCTCCTGCTCCCCCTTCATCACCTGTGACAGTCTGAAGAGCTGGCCATGAGAGAACATAAGAGCGCTATAGATAGCTAGCCCTGCCCTGTCAGTTGCTGTATCACTCTGGAGAGTGGGCCCTGTACCTCACCTTCACACACAATGGAGCTGGTGTGTGAAGATGATGGTGAAGATGCTGGTAAGCTAGCTGTGAAGATATGAGAGTAGGAGGGCTGTCCCAGCCCCTTGTAGGCTGAAGCACTTGGAAGAGTAAGCCTTGTGCCTTGACTGGATAGCACAGTAGATCTGGCTCTGGAGGCATCAGGGTAAATGAGCAGGCCCTGAGGGCGTGGAAGCAGGAGAGCTGACCTTGGCTCCTACTGATGGTGACATCGGGTGGCCTAGCAGAAGCAGTGTGGGAGAGCTTGCCCTAGTAGTGCAAATAAGGTAGAGCTAGAGCATTGACCAGCTCAGCTACCACCCAGGCCCAGACCTAGGGCTCTAATTGGTTCCAACCCAAAATCTGTATCATCGTTGAATGGTTGGGACATGGAAAAGGACCAGTCTTGCTGATCCAAAGCTTCAGGATCTCCATGACACAGGACAACAACAGGATAACTGGGAGGAGTCCTGGTGAGGATTCAAAATTGATGATGTCACAGAAGCTAAAGATCTCAAATCAGACCAATGCAATGAACATTCGCAAGTGAAGATGTGTGGATAGAGGGACATATTGTGGAACACACAGTGACACAGTATAGCTTCCACAGTGAGGTGTTTTCTGTGCTTTATTTTTGGTGTGTGTGTGTGTTTATGTGTGGTGTGTATATTTTGGGGAATGCTGTAAGGCAAAAGGGCAGATATGAGGGGATGGGAAGATGAATGTGACTGGGATGTATGATGTGAAATTCACAAAGAATCAATAACAAGTTTTAAAAACCTGAAAACTTCAACAGACTATTTTAAACAGAAAACAAAATATTTTATCTTGAAGACAGGTATTCTGAAATATTCCAGGTAGCAAAATCATAAGGGAGAGAGCTAGAACATTAGCATACAAAGGAGGATCGTGAGACTTTTGAGATGCCACTGGTCAAAATAGAAACAACTCTTGCTTCAGTGACACATGAAGATAAGGAAAGATAGCCATTATAATATAATGCACCTAATGATGGAGGAACAGGTGTATTGAAAAATAACCTTGAGTCAAAAGGGAAAAAAGATTCTAGAGCTCTGGTGGCTTGAATAGGCTTGTAAATGTGAATACACTGTGCCACTGTGGTAACACTATTTGGGAAGGACTAGGGGGTGTAGCCGTGTTGGAGCGGGGTGTCTCTTGGAGTGTGCTTTTGGATTTCAGATGGTTCTTACCATTTCCATTGTCAATTTCTGCTTTGTGGTTGTAGATCAAGATGTCAGCTGTTCCTGCCATCATGTGTTTCATCTGTCATCATGGACTCGAACCCTCTGACACCATAAACCAAAAGTAAATGTTGTCTTTTATAAGATGCTTTTATCATGGTGTTTTATCACAGCAACAGAAAAGTAATAAAGACAAATACAATTTGTAGGAAACATTTCCAGCCCATTTTGATCATCAAAAATATCAAGATCCATGAATTAAATTTTAATAAGTACAAACAGCTTTCACAGTTACAGAATATTTTACCTAAATGCTATAGAAGATACATTTTTGTCAACATATAAACATTCTTTAGAATAGAATATACGTTGAGTCTCAAAACTCAGCATGATAAACAAAAAAATAATAATCTGAAGTCATGTATTCTTTCTGATCACATTGGCATTCAGATAGAAATAGACTACTAAGAAACTTTAGAAAACATACATATTATACAAAAATAAACACCATAGTATTGAATTAACAAGAGGTCACTAAAGAAACAAAATAAAAGGAAACTTTAAATTTCTCAAAAATTTAGAAATAGGATATATCAAAATTTATGACATATAATAATAAGCATTTACCACAAAGATTTCAAATAACCTGATAGACATTGACAAGGATCTAGAAAAGCAAGAACAAGCCATGCCATGAATTAATAAGAGAAAAGCAAAAACAAAATCAGAGAAGAAATAAACAAAATAGAGACTAAAAATTATGAAAGAGGTTAGAGAGCTGGCTCAGCTGCAAAGACACTTCCTGTCCTGCAGGATCCACGTTTGGCTCTCACGCAGCTCTCAATCATCTATAACTCCATCTCCAGGGGAGTCTGAAGCCCTCTTCTGGCTTTGGTGGACACTAGCATGTCAAGGACACACACACACGTAAATAAAAATAAACCTTAAAAGAGAGAGAATGAGAGCTGAGAATAAAATCTTCAATCTCCTGAACATCAACTACAAAATTGCTGCTCCGTGGTCCTCATGCACAGAGAATTTGATCTCCATCTTGGAAACATTCTATCCTACAAAATGTGAACATGTTTTGAAGCAAGTCTTACATACGGAATGTTAGACTTATAACAAAAATGGCTGCAATTCTTTAACCTTCCTGGGCAATGTGTTTCTGGCTTTTTTCCCCCCAAGAAACAGAGTATTTCCCCCCCAGCTCCTGAATCTGGTTTAGTTTTGAGACTAATCCTGTGTCAGCACATGATCAAAGTGGCAGTGTGCAGTTCTAAGCTTAGCCCACTAGAGACCTTGTGTGATTCACTATCAGAGTCAAGCCACCACTATGTAAACAAACCCAGGCTAGCTTGCTGGATGATGAATGACACATGGCTTGGTGACACATTGACTTAGCTGACAGCCAGTCAACCACGACAGGGAGTCACAGAAACAGCTGTGTGATACACGGAGAATGTCTGCAAACTACTTTGTTGCTGTTGTTGTTTTCCTACTTTAATCCATAATGCTAGAATCAAATTCCACTTTCAGTCAGACAAAGCTCTCAATTTAATTTCATTGAAGAGTTCCAATAGGGAAAATAAATGATCTATCTTCATATTTCATGACATTGACTTTGAGAATGGACTGAGAAGACAGTCTACTTTCTGAGGTGGTCAGTTTTTCCATGATCCTAAAAATCAGAAGAAATTGGAAAGGGAATACAGCATTACCAGTGCACACAAATCAGAGAGCCCGCTAACTACACTCCTAGTCAGTAAAAACAGAGGTACATGCTTGCACATGTTTGCAAGGCTGACTTTAAAAAGTGGTGTCATCTGGGTCAAAGATTGAATTCAGTATAACAAAACTGTGTCACTTTTAAGTTATAATAATAAATGTTAATAAGTTAGAATTAGGTTCAGCTGTGAGTGACAGGCAGCCTTAAATAACAACAGATGAAAAGAAAAGATTGGAGTTTGTTTTTCTAAGTCCACATTTAGGGGTGTTTTGGAGACTGTGTTTAGCATAGTACTGGAGCCCAGATTTCATCTAATTGCTTGCCATAAAGGACCCCGTTTGCAACAAGAGCAGTTATGGGTATAGCAAAAAGAGCAAGACAGGAAAGGGGACAAGGAAGAAAAGTCAAATCCTCTGGAAAACATGATACTTCAATATACCACCAAGTAATAGTAAGGCCAGTCATCTCATTCTGTTTCCACGAGACTTCAAGGAGGACTCTGGGAAGAAATCTGTGCCCAGAGAGGCCACATGCAGATTATGTTGGATAGCAGTGGAACTGGAAAACAATTAGTAAACTCTGTTCCAGAGTGTTTAGTGCTAAGTTAAATCTATACTATGGTGCAGTGGTTTGAATAAAAATAGCTTCTATATATCCATCAAGAATGGTGCTATTAGGAGATATGACCTTGTTGAAGTAGATATGGCCTTGTTGGAGGAAGGTAGGGGGTAGGGTTTCAAATGTCCAAGTCAGACCCAGTGGCTCTCTTTCTTCCTGTCAACTGCCGATCCAGATTTAGAACTTTCAGCTATCTCTCCAGCATCATGTCTGCCTGCACACTGCCATGATCATAGTGAATTAAACCTCTGAATCTATAAGCCAGCCCCAACAAAATGTTTTCCTTCATAAGAGTTACTGAGGTCATGGGTCTCTTCAGAGCATTAGTAACCCTGACTAAGCCATTGGCATTCTTTAACTTCCAAGTCAGTTGGGTTCCAAGCAAAGTTATGGATCAGATCTGTGTACATTCCTCAAAACAATTCCTCACAGGAACACTGTAATTTCTATTGGCTACACTGTAGTAGTTTCTATTGGCTAGAAACTACTATAATTTCTATTGGTTTCTGTAGATCAAGAAACAGAATCTGTGTGAGCTTGTGGTGTCTCTGACAGCCTATACTTGATACTCTGTTATTCCATATTCTCAATGAAAAAGAAGCATTTCAGATGAGTGCAGGCTCTGTCTCTATCTGCCTATAACAGTCAGGGCTATAGAGAAAGAGGTCCCATGAGACCATGATAGTACCCTATGTTCACACTAATAGAATAGAATTTCCTTTCTAAGGCATGGCCCTTCTCTTAACATTCTAATCTGGAGAACATGGGCCAACAGCAGGAGAGGAAGGATCAAGACCGAACTCCAGTTCATTCTAACTTATTGACACTTTTATTGTGGTCCATGCTCTTGGAGACCATATATCTCTCTATATACATAGAAACCACACAAAGTCCAATGCTGAGCCCAGGGAAGTCCCTCCATTCTACCACCAGGTTTTATTAATGTAACGTCTCAAACACTCAGTCCCCTATGGAGGCAAGCTTTGACTGTGTTTACAACTGGTCTCCCCTAAGAGACCCCATGTATGAGACAACCATGTCCATAGCTCTGGAAACACAGATTCCAAGAATAGAGACAAAGGCATACAAAGACAATGAAGGGGTGAAATTTGAAAACTGACAGCAGTTCAGTTGTGCCATTTTTATAGACTTCTAAATCATCAGTTACATGGCCCATGAAGCATTCCAACAACAGAGATTTCTGGAATGATTTTATTTGGCAGCTGATGTTATTTTCTGCTCCCATCAAACAGTTCACCATTGGTGACAGATGTCTGTTCATGATTATTGCTTGGAGCCTTGCATCTGAAAACTATTGATTAATGCATCTGTCTTCTCAGCCTTGGAAACCTCTCCCCTAGGCTGCTTGGGAGGGTTGATTTAAAACCCTTCTTCCTATTTCCAAGTTCTCTAAAAACTCCATATTGTTTTATATAGACCACACAAAGAGGGAAGAGGGTGGGCATTTCTAGGACAGGTTCTAAACAGGCTTCACGTCTTTTCCAGCCTGCTATTCAGAATTCTGCTTTGCTAGCTGACAATATATAACAGCAACGTATGACAGCATTAGTTAAACTCACTTTACACAAGGAGGGGTAGAGTGGCTGCTTGTCTGTGTGCTGCCTTTGGAAGCAGACTCGATTTCCTTCAAGAGATTGAGCTTCCACTCAACTCCTGCCACCTCAAGCAGAGTCCTCTGAGTTTTTCTTTGGTTGTATTTCACTAAATCAGCAGCCACTGGGACAAAGTCATCCATAACTCCTGAGCCACTTACTGTGGTAGGATGGAATACTCCAGACAACCCCTAGAAGAGAGGGACCGTTTACACAGGTCAAGTGTTAGCCTGATCAGAACATCTGGTGTGCACAGCACAAGGTCCAGGCTGATGCCAGCAAAGTTCAGTTTCCTCTTCAGTTGTCAGATCCAGAGGACCTGGCCACACTATTCCTCACCTACTCCCCCTGCCCTTTTATTCCTCTTTTCATTAAATATGATCCAGAAAAACCTATGCTTACACTCTGATGCCTAACCCTCCTGTCTGCCCAAGAATTTAAAGTTATTCAAAGCTATGTTTCTCATTAAGTACTTTAAAATTAAGAATGTATCCATCTAGCTAATGTTAGCAAAATTTGTTATTTGGTTATGTCCCCTTAACCAGAAGGACTAGGTTTGTAAAAAAAAATAAAAGTAAAAGTAAAAAATTAAAAATCATTAAAATTTTTTTTTAATTTTTAAAAATCATTAATATAGATTCATGCTGGCCAGCACATAGGCTTGCTTTTGTTCATGGTATCTGCAGTTTCAATCCACAATGACCCATCCCACTGTTTAGTCATATGGGAACACATTAGACCCTGAGCAGGGCTGGGGATGTAGCTCAGTTGGTAGAGTATTTGCCTAGGCCCAGCTTCTGTTCTCAGCACCACATAAACCAGGCAATGGTGGGGGCATTCCTTTAATATCCTACTGAAAGGTAGAGGCAGGAGGATTGGGAGTTTAAGGTCAGCTTGGGCTACATGAGACCATGTCTAAAAAGGCAAAAACATGGAAGCATCATGGTGGCAGAAAAGGACTGTTAGCTTATGGAGGTCAGAAAGGAAACTAAGAGAGGAAAGGACTGGAGACTCAGTGTCCCCTTCAGGGACATGTCCTCATACTGAACTTCTCAATCCACTAGGTCCTGCTTCCTAAATCTTCCAATTCCTTCCAGTACTGCCATAGTCAGGCTTTAGGCCAATGTGGTAACATAGGCCTCTGAGAGACAGTCTAGATCCAAGCTGTGGCTGGGGAGGAGGAGAGTCTTGCTGAGCTCTCCTTTGGGGAGGCTGAAAATCTGTGTATAAGCTCAGATTTGGACAATTCCTCTTCCAAGCCTCACCCATGCTGACTGATGATAACACAAAATCATCCTTACGTTCTGTCTTCTCTGCAATCCTATCTTGCATGAATATCTAACCAGTTCCACTGCTTACCTCCAGGCAGGCTCCCTCCTTTTACCCATTCCGCATGCACATACTGGGAGGGTCTTCTAGGTACAGGGATGACTGCCATTCTAGTACTTGACTAGAACTGCTACAGAAGGAATATAAACACCTGTAATGTTTCCAGACATTGCTATATACTCTGGCAACCTTGCCCACTCCCCTTTCAAATGCCTGCATTCTAGTCAAGCCAAACTATGCAAAGATTCACCAAAGGCATAGCCCTTCTGGGATGGTTTGCCCAGGGAGTGGCACTATTGGTGGTGTGGCCTTGTTGGAGTAAGTATGTCACCGTGGGTGTGGGCTCTAAGACCCCACTCCTAGCTGCCTAGAAGTCAGTAGTCTACTAGCAGCCTTCAGATGAAGATGTGGACCTCTCAGCTCTGCCTGCACCATACCTGCTTGGCTGGACCCTGCCATGCTCCTGCCTTGATGATAATGGACTGAACCTCTGAAGCCAGCCCCAATTAAATGTTGTCCTTATAAGAGTTGCCTTGGTTATGGTATCTGTTCACAGCAGTACAACCCTAACTGAGACACCCTCCTCATGCTGCCCTGTAGTCTGGAAGCCTTTCCTGTCCAGTCTTCCCCAACATCATGGGATCTTGCCTCAAGAACTAAAGGATTCTCTGCAGTTCTCTTTATAAAGGTGCCCTACACCTTTGTTATAAGAATCCTCTGGCTAACAGCACAGTATTCAACCCTGTCATTTTTATAGGACACCAGTAGTTTTACATAGATTATGTCAGGACACATCCAGACATCCCGCACTATGAAATGTCGATGTTAGTATCCACTTGTCAGGTCTGCTGTAGAGTGCTTCAGACTTAAGATTAAAAACTTGGGTGGTGAATTCATAACTGGATTAGGATCCTAGACATACTACCCATGTGTGGATTTGCACAAGTATTTGGCTTTTCTGAACTTGGTTTCTTCCTCATATAGAGAGCTGGAGCCAACGCTATCATTTTCTTGTAAGAATTAGATGAGAACATTTGCAGGAAGAACTGAGGTCACAATAAATAAAACACTTTGCAAATGAGAGGCAGTCACAATATGTACCAAATGTGATATATGTGGTTGACCTTGTAAAATGCTCACAGAAATGTAGTTTAATTTCCCTCTATGTAGCTTAACAATCTAGCTAATTTGCAATATGATTGCTTTGTTAATGAACAGCATTTTTGGAGGTTATATATGTTTTGAAGGTTCCTGTCTCTCCATCTGAAAGCTCCTATTTGCTTTCACCATTGATCAGAATCCTGGGTAAGATGCATCTAGTTGTTCCCTTCCTTGCTACATAGCCCATGTGCCACCACTATGACCTCAAAAGATTGAAACAGAATTATCAGACACTAATAGATGCCCCATGCCCTCTCACAGACTCTTAAAAATTTCCTCCAGAAAACCAAAGGGGAATTTAAGAAGCTGTGCTTGTCCTGGTAATTTCTTAGCTATTTTACTTGTCAGAGTAAAGCAAAATTATGTTGGCTGCAAAGCCATCACAGGGCAGCCATAATCCACAGGAATATATCGCTTGGACTAGCCTCCATGTTTATAAAGTCACATGGACCACAAGCCTAAGTCACCTGACTGTGGTGGTTTGAAAAGTATGATTGCCATAGACTCATGAGCTTGAATGCTTAGCCATAGGAAGTGGCACTATTAGGAGATGTGGCCTTATTGGAGGAAGTTTGCCTTGTTAGATGAAGTGTGTCACTGTCATTATGGAGGAGGGCTTTGAGTTCTTAAAACCTCAAGCTATGACCAATGTGAAACATATCCAGCCTCCTGCTGGCTGCCTTCAGATCAAAATCTAGAACATTCAGCTCTTTCTCTAGCACCATGTCTGCCTGGATGCTGCCATACTTCCTGGAATGATGATAATGGACTAAGCCTCTGAAACTGTAAACCAGCCCCAATTAAATGTTCTTCTTTATAAGTCTCCTTGGCCATGGTGTCTCTTACAGCAATAAAACCCTAAGACATCTCACCAATTCTCCTTCTTAGTGACATACAGAAGACACCAATGAACTACCAATTTTTGTAGGTTGGGCCAGGTCCAGCATCTAAAAGCATTTTCTTTTTTTCTTCCATTTGCACATATATGTTAATGATTGACACACACACACACACATCATATGAATGGCACAAACATTTGTGAATGTAGAGGCCAAAGACTGACTTCAAGGATCATCTTTAACAAGCCTAACTGCCATGAGCTCTACCCCATCCTCTTGGAGCTCCATCTTCCTTCAGGTCCACAGTCCTATTTGCAATTGCAGATTGCCACCTTACTCCCCAGCCTACAGCTCTGCTTGCCTGCCAGAAGGCGTGCTTCTACCCAGGAAAACCAGCTCAATCTTCTGGTACACATCTATACCTGCAATTGAGTTTTTTGCACTCCACACCAACCCACAGTTCTGCCTGCCTTTTGGGAGGTCTGCTGCCATCCAGGACAACCAGTCCCAAAGGCTTGCTACTCCCAGGGACTACCAGGCCAGCCAACACCAGAGACAATCAGATGGCTAAAAAGTATAAAAACAAAATCAACAGAAGCCAGTGTAATACGGCACCATCAGAACCCAGCTTTCCTACTACAAAAAGCCCTGCATATCCTAACACACTTGTGGAACAAGACTATGACCTTAAACCTATCTTATAGAGATGATAGAGGCCTTTAAAGAGAAAATAAATGTATCCCTTAAAGAAGTACAGGAAAATACAATCAATAGAAGCCCTTAAAGAGGAAACAAGTCAGTTAAAGAAATACAGGAAAATACAATCAAACAGGTGAAGGAAATGAATAAAACTATTCAAGACCTAAAAATGGAAATAGAATCAATTACCAAAACAACCATGTGTTGTAGCATTTTCTCTGTCCAATCACATTAGGGCAGGGACAGGCCTGTGATTGGACAGGAATAGAGAGGTGGAGCTAGAGTTGGAGGAGGAGAAAGGTAAGGAGCAGGAGAAGGATTATCATCATGTAGTCAGACAAGGAGGATGAGCCAGACCCTTCGTGTTTATAACCAGGCTAAGATTTTTACAATGTTAAATTAATTGGGTCAAAATATTGTCTTTATTATTTGGTTCTGAAATTATTGTATTAGCATCTTGTAAATTGTGATCTTATTATTATATAAACCTGATTGGATATTAAAGTCTTAAGAATCATGCATTACCTACCTGGTACTAGGTGCTAGCTAGATGAATGATTGTGGGAGGGTGTAAGGAGTTGCATGTGAGCGAGATGTTGCAAATAGCTGGGAGAAAATAACCAGAGCATGCTGGGACATAGTGATGCTAGACAGTATGGGCTCAAGAATGTGGCCCAGCGGGAAAGGGAGTTTGCGTTTGCGGGGTGGATTCATTTTTTAAGTAATCCCACAATAACCATGGAGATAGAAAATCTAGGAACGAGAACAGAAACTACAGACATAGCATTATCAGCTGAATACAAAAAAAGAACAAAATGGAAGAGAGAATCTCCGGTAAAAAAGATACAGTAGAAGAAACTGATACATTAGTCAAAAACTTTCTAACTCAAAACTAAATCAAGGAAATTTGGGATACTATGAAAAGACCAAACCTAAGAATATTGGGAATAGAAGAGGGTGAAGATTCCCAGTTCAAAGGACCAGAAAATATTTTCAAAAAAATCATAGAAGAAAACTTCCCCAACCTAAAGAAAGAGATAGCTATAAACATACAAGAAGCTTACAAAACACCAAACAGATTGGACAAGAAAAGAAAACCCTCTCACCACATAATAATCAAAACATTAAATTACAGAACAAAAAGAGAACAGGAAAAGCTGCAAAAGGAAAAGAGCAAGTAACATGTAAAGACAGACCTATCAGAAGTACAGCCAACTCTCAGCATAGACGCAAAAAGCCAGAAGGTCTTGGATATGTGTCTTGCAGACCCTAAGAGAACACAAATGTTAGCAAAGACTACAATGTCCAGCAAAACTGTCAATCACCATAGATGGAGAAATGAAGATATTCCATGAGAAAAAAAATTAAACACTACCTTTATAGTGATCCAGCCCTACAGAGGATACTAGAAGAAAAACTCCATCATAAGGAGGGTGACTATACCTAAGAAAACACAAGAAATTAGCCATCTCACAGCAAAACTAAAACAAGAGATTCATACACACACACACACACACACACACACACACACACACACACACACAGTACCAGTACCAACATCAAAATAACAAGAACTAACAATCATTGGTCATTAATATCATTCAAAATCAATGGACATAATTCATTAATAAAAAGAAACAGGCTAACATAAACAAAATTCATCATTTTGCCTCATAAAAGAAACACACCTCAGCCACAAAATAGACACTACTTCAGAATAAAGGGCTGAAAAATATTTTCCAAGCAAAAAAGACCCAAGCAAGCTGGAGTAGTCATTCTAATATGTAATAAAATGGGCTTTCAACGAAAAGTTATCAAACAAGATGGGAAAGGACACTTCATATACATCAAAGGGAAAATCTACCAAAAAGAAGTCTTAATACTAAATATCTATGTCCCAAATGCAAGGGCACACACATTCATAAAAGAAAAATTACTAAAGCTCAAATCACACATCAAAACCCATTCTCACCAATGGATAGGTCATCAAAACAGAAACTAAACAGAAAAACAATAAAACTAACTATCATAGATGCTATGAACCAAATGGATCTAACAGATATCTATAGAACTTTTTACCCCCAAAACAATATACATCCTTTTTAGCACCTCATAGAACCTTCTCTAAAATTGACCACATAATCAGTCACAAAGCAAGCCTCAACCTTTATAAGAAGATTAAAATAGCTGTATGCATCATATCAAAACATGCAGATTAATGCTGGACTTAAACAACAAAAGAAGCAACAAAAACCTCATGTACTTATGGAAACTGAACAACTCATTACTCAGTAATCACTTGGTCAAGGAAGAAAGACATAAAGAAATGAAAGATTTTCTAGAATTCAATGAAAATGAAGGCACAACATACTCAAACTTATGGGGCACAATGAGAGCAGTGCTAAGAGGAAAGTTCATAGCACTAAGTGCCTTCACTAAAAATTAAAAAAAAAAAATTGGAGAGATCTCATACTAGCAAATTAACAGCACACCTGAATGTTATAGAACAGAAAGAAGCAAAATCACCCAAGAGGAGTAGATGGTACAAAGTAGTTAAACTCATGGCTGAAATCATTGAGAAACAATGAGAACAATACAAAGAAGCACCCAAACAGAAGCTTTTTCTTTGAGAAAATTAACAAGTACACAAACCCTGAAGCCAAAATAACTTAAAAGTAGAGAGACAGTATCCAAATTAACAAAATCAGAAATGAAAAGGAAGTATAACAACAGAAACCAAGGACATTCAGGAAATCATTAGGTTTTACTGCAAAAGCCTGTACTCCACAAAACTGAACAATCTAAAGGAAATGGATGATTTTCTAGACATATACCACTTACCAAAGTTAAATCAAGATCAGGTAAATTTTCTAAACAGTCTCATAACCCTGAGGAAATAGAAGCAGTCATTAAAAGTCTCACAACCAAAAAAAAGGGGGGGGCAGGTGGTTTAGCACAGAATTCTATGGGACTTTCAAAGAAGAGCTCTAATACTCCTTCAATTATTCTACAAAATAGAAACAGAAGGAACACTGCCAAATTCATTTTATGAAGCCATAGTCACTATGATACCTAAACCACACAAAGACTCAACAAAGAGAAATTCAGACCAATTTCCCTTATGAACATTGATGTAAAAATACTCAATAAAGTACTTGCAAACTGAATCCAAGAACACATCAAAAGCATCATCCACCATGGTCAAGTAGGCTTCATCCCAGGGATGAAGGGATGACTCAATATATGAAAATCCATCAATATAGTCCCCCATATAGACAAATTGAAGGAAAAAAATCACATGATCATCTCATTTGATGCTGAAAAGCCTTTGACAAAATCCAATATACCTTCACGCTAAAAGTCTTGGGAGATCAGAGGTACAAGGTGCATATCTAAATGTAATAAAAGCAATATACAGCAAGCTAATATCAAATTAATTGGAGAGAAAATTAAAAGAATTCCACTAAAATTAGAGACAAGACAAGGCTGCCCACTCACTATCTCTTCAATATAGTACTTGAAGTTCTAGTTAGAGCAGTAAGGCAACTAGAGGAGATCAATGGGATACAAATTGGAAAAGAAGAAGTCAAAGTATAACTGTACTGGCTAGTTTTGTATGCCAACTTGACACAGGCTGGAGTTATCACAGAGAAGAGAGCTTCAGTTGGGGAAATGCCTCTATGCGATTTAGTTGTGGAGCATTTTCTCAATTAGTGATCAAGGGGGTAGGGCCCCTTGTGGGTGGTGCCATCCCTGGGCTAGAAGTCTTGGGTTCTATAAGAGAGCAGGCTGAGCAAGCCAGGGGAAGCAAGCCAGTAAGGAACATCCCTCCATGGCCTCTGCATCAGCTCCTGCTTCCTGACCTGCTTGAGTTCCAGTCCTGATTTCCTCTGGTGATCAAAAGCAATGTGGAAGTAAAGTGAATAAACTTTCCTCTCCAACTTGCTTCTTGGTCATGATGTTTGTGCATGAATAGAAACCCTGACTAAGACAATAACTATTTGTGGATGATATGATATTATACACAAGTGACTCCAATTATACCAGAGAACTCCCACAGCTGATAAATATCTTCAGCAAAGTGACTGGATATAAACTTAACTCAAAGAAATCAGTAACCCTCCTTTATATAAAAGATAAACAGTCTGAGAAAGAAATTAGGGAAACAACACCCTTCACAATAACCACAAATGATACAAAATATCTTGGTGTAACTCTAACCAAGCAAGTGAAAGAAATGTATGACTAGAACTTCAAGTCCTAGAAGAAGAAATTGAGGAAAATATCAGAAGATAGAAAGATCTTCCATGATCATGGATCAATAGGATTAACATAGTGAAAACGGCCATCTAACCAAAAGCAACCTACAGATTCAATGCAATTCCCACCAAAATTCCAACAGACCTTAACAATTCTCAACTTCATATGGAAAGACAAAAAAAAAAAATCCAGGGTAGCTAAAACAATTCTAAACAATAAAAGAACTTCTGGAGCAATCACCATCTCTGATCTCAAACTGTACTACAGGGCAGTAGTGATAAAAACTGCATAGTACTGGTATAGAAACAGACATGCAGATCAGTGGAATCAAATCAATGATCTAGAAATAAACTCACATACCTATGGACACTTGATTTTTGACAAAGAAGCCAAAACCATACAATGGAAAATGGAGAGTATCTTCAACAAATGGTGTTGGTCTAACTGAATGTCTGCATTTAGAAGAATGCAAATAGATCTATATTTATCACCCTGTACAAAACTCAAGTCCAAGTGGATCAAAGACCTCAACATAAAATCAAATACACTAAATCTCATAGAAAACAAAGTGATAAATGGCCTTAAATATACAGGTACAATATATTCATGAACAGAACACCAATGGCTCAGACTCTATGATCAACCATTAATAAATGGGACCTCATGAAAACAAAAAGCTCTTAAAGGCAAAGGACACCATTAATAGGACAAAACTATAGCCTACAGATTTGATAAATAAATTCATTAACCCTACATCTGACAGAGGGCTAATATCCAAAATATATAAAGAACTCAAGAAGTTAGACTCCAACAAAGCAAATAACCCAATTTTAAAATGTGGTACAAAGCTAAACAGATAATTTTCATCAGAGGAATCTTGTAGGGCTGAGAAGCACTTAAAGAAATATTCAATGGTCATTAGGAAAATGTAAATCAAAACAACTCTGAGATTCCACCTTACTCCCATCAGATTGGCTAAGATTAAAAAAAAAAAACCTCAAGTGATAATACATGCTGACCAGGCTATGAAGCAAGGGGAACACTCCTCCATTGTTGATGGGAGTACAAACTTGTACAATCACTCTGGAAATCAATCTGACCATTTCTCAGAAAATTGGAAATAGTTTTACCTGAAGATCAAGAAAATGTGGTTCATTTTTACAATGGAATACTATTCAGATCTTAAAAACAAGGACATCATGAATTTTGCAGGCAAATGGATGGAACTAGAAAATACCATCCTGAGTGAGGGAACCCAGACCTAAAAGGACATGCATGGTATGTACTCATTGATAGTGGATATTAGCCATAAAGTACAGGATACCTGTGATACACCCCACAGAAACAAGAAAGCTAAACAATCGAAGAAGCTTGAATCTCACTTAGATTTGAGAATAACATAGTCATAGGAGTCCGATTAAGGGAGGAAACTGAGCTGGAGAGGGACAAAGAGGGAATATTGGAGTCAGGATTAGGGGTGGAGAGAAACAGTTGAGAGAGCCAAAGGGCCAGGAGAATGGACGGAAATCTGTAGCTGCTGAAGAGATTATGGGGGAGGGGGAATCTCTAAGAAGTACTAGAGACCTGGATAAGGGAGGCTCCCAGGATTCAATTCGGGTGACCTTAGCTAAGACTCATAACAGTGGGAATATAGAATCTGAAAAGGCCACATCCTGTAGCCAGGCAGGTCTTCCAATGAAACAAGAAGGACATCGGCCATTTTCTCTCTGGTGAGTTTCTGAGACTGGAGCAGCCAGCCTGGAAGCACAGGCCCCACGACTCCCAGGGGAGCTGCAGGGCAGCAGGGACATGATCCTCTCAGCTTCTGAGTGACAGAGGAGGATCAGCGTCCTTCTCTGCCCCTTCCCTGCAAGTGGAGGGCCTACCTCCAGAGAGCTCCTTAAGCCAGAGACACGGGCGAGATCTGCCATTTTCTCTTGAGTGAGTTTCTGAGACCCGAGCAGCCAGCTGGGAGGCACAGGCCCCACGACTCCCAGGGGAGCCGCAGGGTGGCAGGGACAGGATCCTCTCAGCTTCCAAGTGACAGAGGAGGATC
>NW_022196912.1:48229229-48235483 GCF_008632895.1 Mastomys coucha | reverse complement strand
TTTTTTTGAGGGGAAACTGGGAATGGAGAAATTTACATGTAAATAAAGAAAATATCTAAAAAAAAATAAAATTAATCTTAAAAATAAAAAAAAGGACATCAACCGCCCCCCCCACACACACTTTCAACCAAAAATTTTTTGTGTTTAAAAGAAATGCAGAGACTAAGATGGAACAGAGGATGAAGGCATGGCCAATCAATAACTGGACTAGATCAATAACGGATATCTATCTCATGGGCAAGCAAAAAATCCCTGACACTGTTAAGAATACTCTGCTATGCTTGCAGGCAGGAGCCTAGCATAACTGTCCTCTGAGAGGCTCCACCCAATAGCTGACTGAAACAGATGCAGAAACCCATAGACAAACATTAGACAGATGTTGGGTACTCTTATATAAGAGCTGGGGGCAGGATTTAAGGTCCTAAAGGGGATAGGAATTTCATAGGAAGATCAACACAGTGAACCCTTGGGAGCTCTCAGAGCCTGAGCCACCAACCAAAGAGCATACACGGGTTATACTGAGGCCCCCAGCACATATGTAGCAGATGTGCAGCTCAGTCTCCATGTGGGTCCTCCAACAACTAGAGCAGAGACTCTCTCTAGTCTGGCTGTGGTATCCACTCCCGAGCAGGTCTGCTTTGGCTAGCTTCAATGGGAGAGGATGTGCCTAACCCTGCAGAGACTTGATGTACTAGGATGGAGAAATACCTAGGAGATGCCACACCCTCTCAGAGAAGGGGAGAGAGTGTGGGGGGGTAGGGACTCTGTTGGGGGAAGTAGGGGAGGGACAGTGATTGATTGTGATGTGATAGATAGATAGATAGATAGATAGATAGATAGATAGATAGATAGATAGATAGATAGATAAAAAGAATCACCTTTAACCACATTTCCACCTTGTCTGGGTTACTGAATCATGCCCAGAGCTTGACAATATGGTGACTCACTCTACCCAGCTTTCTCTTATTTCTCTACCCAGAGTTCCCTTATTTCTACCTTCTGAGACTGGAATTACAGGTAGGTTGTCATACTCATGTAGTATTTGTTTGGAACTGCCTCTGAACTCACAAAGCATTTTTATGCATCTCTTATGTCACTTCTTTCCTGGTCCTGAGCAAGAGCCCATTGGATTTGGAACATTTTTTACAAATAATGAAGGGTCTGGGGATGTGTTTTGATGAGTATCTGTTATCTTCCTAAAAGGCTTTACTCTGAGAAGAGGAAGATTTATATTTCCCCCAAGAGATCCAAAACCCATGTGCAAGCTTCATGTGTGAGCATTCAGGCTTCCTCTTGGGCCTTCTCTGACTCTCATTGAAAGGGTGCTCTATAGGGAACACCAGGGCCTCTTTCCTTTATAAATCTGGAACAAGATACAGAAAAGAATCATAATGATCTATTCAGAATCTCCCGGGATGGCAAATCCAGCTCTGCATGCCTGTCCTCCCTGTTCTGGCCCCTGACCTCCTCTGAGAGCAGGGGATACCAAGAAGCCCATGTAGTAGCTTAGGTAATTCAGCATCCTCATTCTTGCCTGTTTTGTTGTTATGTCCTTCTTTTAGTAACTTGCTTCCACATGGTGGTGAGAGCAGGCCTAGCCTGTTTCCCAGTGGTACTGTCTTGATAACATGATTGACAGTTCTAAAGGTAGATCCCCGCCTAGCTCCCATTGATTGCATCCTCCATTTTTGAGTTCAACCAGAACTGAAGACATGGGTTACCACAGGAGCAATCTGTTGCATGATATGATAGTACAAAAAGGTGCCTATATTATATGATGGGAGATGGTAGAAAATGTGATGGTGGAAAAGGGGGTCAAGCATGAGACAGACGAGAAAAAGTACAAATGGGGGGAGAGTAGAAAAGAATGCCCAGAAAGAACAGAAGAACAGGGAGAACCCTGAGACACTGCTGCTGGCAACTCAGTACTTACTTGGATCTGTGGCACCAGATTGTTCAGATGGAGTGGCTCTAATGAAATCTTACTCCCCTGTCTCACTGGAGGACACCAAAGGCTTTGAGCTTCAGCAACAGCAGCCGGAAATAGGCTGTGAGCTAGACATAGCATTCTTTCTCAGTTTTATTTTTAGTGTAAAGCACCACACCTGTGAGGCAGCAGGATGCTCTAGATGACTGCCTCCCAAAGGATCTGGCTTGGTTTCCATACCCTGGCCTTTCTAACTCTGCCACCATGAACTCTTCAGCATGTATTGCTGGGGTCTGTTTCTTGGTCTGGTCTCAGCCACTGTGACAGGTTGCTCTGCTGAAGGGGGACTCCAGAATTCTGCTAGCCAAGACTCAGCAGCAATTTTTTTTTTGTAGCCCTGAATTTGATCCCAGGGTTTTTCCTTCATAATGATCATTTTAATTGGGTTACTTTTCTAGATCTGCTCATATTTTAAAAATATTCAATTAGTGTTCCCATGATCCATCCTCTTTTGAAAAAACAATTATGGGTATGTGTGTATGCATACGTTCTTGAACACACGTGTTCAGGAACCTAAGAATGACAGAGAAGGTCATCAGATTCTCTGGAACTGGTGGTTCTGGGTGCTGGGAAATGAACTCATGTCCCCTTCAAGAGCAGCAAGTACTGGTAATTGCTAACCCATCTCTCCAGGCCTGATTCTTCTTTTAAATACCTGTCCCTCCTGGCAGGATGTATTTCTTGTGGTCTTTTATTTCTTGCCACCTCCCCTAAAGAATCATTGGGACCTAGATCTATAAGTATAATGACAATAATTTTTATGGCAGTAATATTCATCTAGACCCTCCTCTCTGGCAGGCACTAAGCTATGAGTTTTCTAGCTGTTAGCATGTTCTCCTCTCATAGTCTGGCAATGTTGTCTCTAGACATTCAGTTCTCATAATGTGAAAGAACACCCTGAAAAGCATCTTCTCTTGTTGCAACTAAGAGTGGTTTAAATGCAAATTCGAGCTGGTGAGAAGAAGAAAGACTGGCCAGGGAGTAAAAGCCACTGCTAAGGCAAAGCTGAAAGCCACAGTGGCCAGCACTAGTAGCTTTGGCTACCAGAACCTATCCTCAGATCTTTCTAACCAAGGCATTTGGCAATTAATAGCCACTTAGCAAAAATTCTAAGTCACTAGTCCTCTTTATGAGTAAGAAGTTGAAGCTTAAATTCCAACTTCAGTATATTAAATAAGAAAGAGGCTAAAAATTCCACAAGTTGAGTGACCATGTTGAGAAATTAGACAAGGAACAACCAGTGAAATCCAAGGAGAGCTGAAGAAAAGCAATCAAGGACAGGCCAACAAACACAAGCATGCCTTGTAGAGTAGCTGACTTTGAAGACACACAATTTCAGTGAAAAGTGAAAGCTAGAAAGAAAATGTGTCCTAGCTAAGGGAGTCTGCGAAGAAGCTGGCCTGTTTTGACCAAATTCTGAGTTGAGGACAAGAGATGCCCCTGGGATTTATAAACACAGGCCTCCTCCTAATCATATTCAAGCTAACAAGAGAACCAAGAAGCACAAAGTCCCAGCTTGGAAAGATACTTGGAGCATATGACAAAGCTTTGAACAATGGCCACAAGCCACATGGATCTATGCCCACTCACTGTCACAAAATGGGTACTGATAGCTGAGGCCAGTCATTCCTGTGCTCACAGCAAGCTCCCCAGCCATCCCTTGGAGCACTGCTTCTCAAAGCATGGTGGTGGAACCAAGAAGCATTACCAGAGAGCCCCCCAGAAACCACCAAATCAGGACTCTGCAATGACAGCCCCAGCCAGGGAGTTAAGCTCTGCAGGTGACTTGTACTGGCATTCAAACTTCAGAAAATTCTCCCCATTCTTCCTTGGTAAGCTGTAGATTGTACTTTATCTTATGTTCACCAAACCTTTTGTAAGGCACTTATGAGCTGCTCAGTGTGGACATTGGGAATGGAGCACAAGGCCTCTGGAGAGCATCAAGTTCTCTTAATGACTAGCCCATCTCTCCAGTCCCAACAAGTGAAATTTTTTGAACACCAAAGTCTTTTATTTTAAAACTCTGGGATGTACATCTTATCAATCTCCTCTGGATTTACATGATAAAATAGTAGGCTCTTTAAACAAGTACAGTTCCAACTAGAAAATGAAATTCTCTCTGTGATTACTAATAATCTATTTACATGATAATTAGCACAAGACTAAGAGATACAAATTACTTTCACATGAATAGGGCTTGCATTTGCATAAATTATAATGCTAATAATCTTCTATTATCAGTCCAAAATTTAGAAATGTATGTGCTGTATTTCCTCTGAGTAGAAAGAACCAATATCTTAAACAGAATAAATGATTGATTCTGCTGCTTCGGTGGCATGGGTAATTTTGAAATTAGGTAATTTTGCTTGGAACACACTAAATCATTTGACCACTTTTGATCCTTCACACTCAAGTTCCAAGTTCTTGCAGTTTTGTGTAGTCAACTTCATACATGTCTAAAATAGGAAGACTTCTTATTAAAATAAGAGTAGTTATTTTATAGCTTATTGTCACTAGAAATTAGGAGGCATAGTGGCAGAGTTGCTACATGTTACCAGGGAAATTGGAGTTTCCCTGTAGGGTTCTTAGTGTCATTAATAAAAAAATTCAAGAATCCACAGAGGAGCCTTGTGGGACCCCGAGAGCATCCTGCTTCCTCCTAGAGGTCTGCAGGGCCCCAAGAATACCCAGCATGAAAAGCCTCTTACCAGTCCCCTTGCAGTCTGGTTCACTAGAGCACAGCAGGCAAAGATGAGATATACAGGGTCCCCTGAGCTCCATTAGCTGGTATCGGGCCCGTTCTTCAGTCCTAAGGAGCCTTGCAGGACCTCAAGAGTGTCCTGCTTTCCCCTAGAGATCTTCAGGGCCCCAAGATTACTCAGTTTGGGAACCAACTCCACCAATTCTCTAGCAGTCTGGTTCAGTGGAGCAAAGCAGGCTGAGTGAGGTCCATAAGAGGTACAGCCAGCAGAGTTGGGTTCGCTGACCTTCATTGTCTGGCCCATAACTCTTCCTGCCTTCTTGAGAAGTCCTGCCATCATCAGGATCATCCAGCCAACACAACACCAAGGAAAATCAGATGCCTAAAGAACAGCATAAAAACACAATCAACAAGAGCCAAGGCAATATGGCATCACGAGTCCAGCTAACCTGCTACAGAAAGCACTAGATATCCGAAGGAAACTAAAGCATGAGAAAGATCTTAAATCCAGTCATATAGAGTTGATAGAGGCCTTTAAGGAGGAAACGAATTAATCCCTTAAAGAAATACAGGAAAAAACATTCAAACAGGTGAAGGATATGAATAAAATCGTCCAAGACCTGAAAACAGAAATAGAAGCAATAAAGAACACAAACTGAGGCAATCCTGCAGATGCAAAGCCTCAGCAAGAGAACAGAAACTACAGATGTAAGCATCACCAACAGAATACAAAAGATGGGAGAGAGATACGATAGAAGAAATCAATACACTAGTCAAAGAAAATGCAAAATCTAAAATGTTCATGACACAAATGTCCAGGAAATTTAGAACACTATGAAACTACCAAACATAAGAATAATAGGAATAGAAGATGATTCCCAGCTCTAAAGGCCCAGAAAATATTTTTTAAAAAAATCATAGAAGAAAATTTCTCTGACCTAAAGAAAGAGATGGCCATAAATGTACTAGAAGTTAACAGAACACCAAATAAATTGAACCAGAAAAGAAAATCCTTCTATCACTAAATGTATAGAGCAAAGAAAGAATATTAGAAGGTATAAGGGGAAAAGGCCAAGTAATATATGAAAGCAGACCTCTCAGAATTATATTTGACTTCTCAACAGAGACTATAAAATCTAAAAGGACCTGGTCAGATTTCTTGCAGACCTTAAGAGAACACAAATATCAGCCCAGACTACTATACCCAGCAAAACTCTCATTCACTATAGATGGAGAAACCAAGACATTTTATGAGAAAACCAAATTTAGATATTATCTTTCTACTAACCCAGACCTACAAAGAATATTAAACCCCAATCCAATGAGGCTAACTACACTCAAGAAAACACAAGAAATTATTTCCCACAATTAAAACCAATAGAAGAGAAATTTGCACACATGTGTACATGTGTGCACCCGCATATACCAACCTCAAAATAACAGGAATTAACAATCATTTGTCATTAATATCACTCAGTATCAATGGACTCAATTCCCCAATAAAAAGACACAGGCTAACAGAATGGAAGAATAAATAGAATCTATCATTCTGTGGTATACAAAAAA